>NC_060907.1:625196-642696 GCF_014805685.1 Silurus meridionalis
AGATAAAAACTTTAATCAGGTTTCAAAGAAGATCAGGTGTGTTTTTATAACGGGGTGAAGTTTCTGGCTTCACTGTGTGTGCTAATAGCTAAAGCTAAAGGCTGCCCGACTGTGTGTGCTGTGTCAGCTGTGTCAATGTTGTGTATGTGTGTGCTGTGTCAATGTTGTGTGTGTGTGTGTGTGTGTGTGTGTGTGTGTGTGTGTGTGTGTGGGTGGGTGGGTGGGTGGGGGTAGGGTGTTGGTGTCTTTGTGTATGTTGTGTCTATGTTGTGTATGTGTGTGTCTTTGTGTGTGTGTCTTTGTGTGCTGTTGGTGTGTGTGTGTGTGGTGTGTGTGTGTGCTGTTGGTGTGCGTGTGTGCTGTTGGTGTGCGTGTGTGTGTGTGTGTGTGTGTTGGGGTGTGTGTGTGTGTGTGTGTGTGTACAGTTGTGTTCAAAATTATTCAACCCCACTGAAATTGATTGTTTTGGTCGGTTTGACATTGATTATGATCATTCAGTCATCCTGCTTACAATTAAATCAAAGAGGCACGTGTAGGTCAGACAAATATAACATAACATTTATAATGAAATAACCACAAATGTCTTTTCTGAGCTCACATCATTATCAGTTTTATTCAACCCCCAAGTGACATTCAATCTTAGTACTTAGTACAACATCCTTTTACAGTTATAACAGCTTTTAAACGTGAAGCATAGCTTGACACAAGTGTCTTGCAGCGATCTACGGGTATCTTCGCCCATTCATCATGGGCAAAAGCCTCCAGTTCAGTCACATTCTTAGGCTTGCACACTGCAACTGCTTTCTTTAAGTCCCACCAGAGGTTCTCAATCGGATTTAAGTCTGGTGACTGCGATGGCCACTTCAAAATGTTCCAGCCTTTAATCTGCAACCATGCTCTAGTGGACTTGGAGGTATGCTTGTAGTAGACGCGTTGAGAGTGTAGTCGGCGGCGTGAGCGTTGAGGTGTAGTCGCGTTGAGTGTAGTCGCGTTGAGGTGTAGTCGCGTTGAGGTGTAGTCGCGTTGAGAGTGTAGTCGGCGGCGGCGTGAGCGGCGTTGAGAGTGTAGTCGGCGGCGGCGTGGGCGTTGAGAGTGTAGTCGCGTTGAGAGTGTAGTCGCGTTGAGAGTGTAGTCGCGTCGAGAGTGTAGTCGCGTCGAGAGTGTAGTCGAGAGTGTAGTCGAGAGTGTAGTCGAGAGTGTAGTCGAGAGTGTAGTCGGCGGCGTGAGCGTTGAGAGTGTAGTCGGCGGCGGCGTGAGCGCGTTGAGAGTGTAGTCGGCGGCGCGTGAGCGTTGAGACTGTAGTCGGCGGCGGCGTGAGCAGCGTTGAGAGTGTAGTCGAGAGTGTAGTCGAGTGTAGTCGAGGTGTAGTCGGCGGCGGCGCGTGAGAGCGTTGAGAGTGTAGTCGGCGCGCGGCGTGAGCGGCGTTGAGAGTGTAGTCGGCGCGCGTGAGACGCGTTGAGACTGTAGTCGGCGGCGCGCGTGAGAGTGTAGTCGCGTTGAGGTGTAGTCGGCGGCGCGCGTGAGCGCGTTGAGACTGTAGTCGGCGGCGCGTGAGACGCGTTGAGACTGTAGTCGGCGGCGTGGCGCGTTGAGAGTGTGGTCGAGTGTGGTCGAGAGTGTAGTCGAGAGTGTGGTCGAGAGTGTAGTCGAGTGTGGTCGAGGTGTAGTCGGCGCGTGAGCGTTGAGTGTAGTCGCGTCGAGAGTGTAGTCGAGAGTGTAGTCGAGAGTGTAGTCGAGAGTGTAGTCGAGAGTGTAGTCGAGAGTGTAGTCGAGTGTGGTCGAGTGTAGTCGCGTGAGAGTGTAGTCGAAGGCGGCGGCGCGTGAGCGTTGAGAGTGTAGTCGCGTTGAGGTGTAGTCGCGTTGAGAGTGTGGTCGAAGGCGGCGCGTGAGCGTTGAGACTGTGGTCGAGGCGGCGTGAGCGTTGAGAGTGTAGTCGGCGTCGAGTGTAGTCGGCGGCGTGGCGCGTTGAGAGTGTAGTCGCGTTGAGAGTGTAGTCGAGAGTGTAGTCGAGAGTGTAGTCGAGAGTGTAGTCGAGAGTGTAGTCGAAGGCGGCGCGCGTAGACGCGTTGAGAGTGTAGTCGAAGGCGGCGCGCGTAGACGCGTTGAGAGTGTAGTCGGCGGCGCGTGAGCGCGTTGAGTGTAGTCGAGAGTGTAGTCGAGGCGGCGCGCGTGAGCGTGTTGAGACTGTAGTCGGCGGCGCGCGTGAGCGTTGAGAGTGTAGTCGCGTTGAGAGTGTAGTCGAGTGTAGTCGAGAGTGTGGTCGGCGGCGTGAGCGTTGAGAGTGTAGTCGAAGGCGGCGGCGTGAGCGTTGAGAGTGTAGTCGGCGGCGGCGCGTGAGACGCGTTGAGAGTGTAGTCGGCGGCGCGTGAGCGCGTTGAGAGTGTGGTCGGCGGCGGCGTGAGCGGCGTTGAGTGTAGTCGAGTGTAGTCGAGTGTGGTCGAGTGTAGTCGAGGTGTGAGTCGAGGTGTAGTCGAGAGTGTAGTCGAGTGTAGTCGAGGTGTAGTCGGCGGCGTGAGACGCGTTGAGTGTAGTCGAGTGTGGTCGAGGCGGCGGCGTGAGCGGCGTTGAGAGTGTAGTCGAAGGCGGCGTGAGCGCGTTGAGTGTAGTCGGCGGCGCGTGACGCGTTGAGAGTGTAATCGGCGGCGCGTGAGACGCGTTGAGACTGTAGTCGAAGGCGGCGCGCGTAGACGCGTTGAGAGTGTAGTCGCGTTGAGAGTGTAGTCGAGTGTAGTCGAGAGTGTAGTCGGCGCGGCGTGAGCGCGTTGAGAGTGTAGTCGGCGGCGCGTAAACGCGTTGAGAGTGGTCGAAGGCGGCGTGAGCGTTGAGTGTAGTCGCGTTGAGTGTAGTCGAAGGCGGCGGCGTGAGCGGCGTTGAGACTGTAGTCGGCGGCGGCGCGTGAGCGCGTTGAGAGTGTAGTCGAGAGTGTAGTCGCGTTGAGTGTAGTCGAGAGTGTGAGTCGAGTGTAGTCGAGTGTGGTCGAGTGTAGTCGAAGGCGGCGGCGTGAGCAGCGTTGAGAGTGTGGTCGAGGCGGCGGCGTGAGCGTTGAGTGTAGTCGGCGGCGGCGTGAGCGTCGAGTGTAGTCGAGAGTGTAGTCGGCGGCGGCGTGAGACGCGTTGAGTGTAGTCGGCGGCGTGAGCGGCGTTGAGAGTGTAGTCGGCGGCGTGAGCGGCGTTGAGAGTGTAGTCGAGAGTGTAGTCGAGGCGGCGTGAGCGCGTTGAGACTGTAGTCGGCGGCGTGAGCGGCGTTGAGAGTGTGGTCGAAGGCGGCGTGAGCGTTGAGTGTAGTCGAGGTGTAGTCGGCGGCGGCGTGAGACGCGTTGAGAGTGTAGTCGAAGGCGGCGCGCGTAGACGCGTTGTAGATCTGATTATTGCACATTAACATTTTATTTTATTTCTGATCAAAGAAACAAAACAAACTAAATTACTCAATAAAGAATCATTCATTTTGATGACGAAGATTCGGACAACCGAGTCACTACAATGATCTGATCTTCACATCACTTGTGTGTGTGTGTGTGTGTGTGTGTGTGTGTGTGTGTGTGTGTGTGTGTGTGTGTGTATACACACCTCTGGTCTTTCTGACCAGAGGCAGAATTTCATGGATTTTCTTGTGTTTGAAGGTGAAAGGATTGAGGCTTCAGTGCCATGTGACGCTCCAGTTTCTAATTCCAGGGGAGCGAGGAGGAGAAGAGAGGGACAAAGAGAAGGATGGAGATGAAGAGAGGGAGATCTGGTGCACTGAACGGAGAGGAAGTGAGAAAATTCTACCAGAGTCTGTTTGAAGACAAGGACAGAAGGAGAGATGAGAGAAAAGATGAGAGGAGCAACAAGAGGAGAAGCGAGAGGAGAGAGAGACTGAGAGGAAGAACAGGATGGAGTGAGTGATGGTGATGAAAAGATGAATGTTGAAGGACAGGTCCTCCTGAGGTCCAGAGTAATCATAACGTGTAATCTTATACGACAACCATAATCTTTCCTGTTACAGGTGATGGGAAACAGGGTGGAGCTTGTGATGGAGAGGCAGAGACTGGTGTGGGAGGGGTGGAGAACTCTGTGAAGGTGTCCCCTGCAGGTCATGCTGAAGGTTACAGGCTGTTGAGGTGTGCTGAACAGGGGGACGTCCAGGGTGTGGAGGACGCACTGAGACGCGGCTGTGACGTCAACTTTACTGATCACTTTAACTGGACTGCGCTGATGAGCGCCGCCTACTCCGGGAGAACACACACCGTCAAAGTCCTGCTCCACCAGGGGGCGCTGTGTACCACCATCACCGACACGCAGGTGATCTACACACACACACACACACACACACACACACACACACACACATAAAACACACACCTTCAAAGTCCTGCTCCACCAGGGGGCACTGTGTACTACCATCACCGACACGCAGGTGGTCTACACACAGACGGGTGAACTACAGGGGCATGATCTCTCTCTTTCTCTCTGTAGGGAAGGAATGCGTGTGATTTGGCTCGTCTCTCTGGTCATCATGATGTTGTCAACATATTGGAGCAATTCAGCAATTCACACAAGAAGAACACCTCACACACACCTGCAGCCCCAGCACACAGGTAACTGTCTGTCTGTGAGTGTGTACAGTATACATGTATAGGGGTGACCACTAATAGTGGAACATTTCGCGCTTTTTTTACGAGTCTGATTCGACTCCTGATCTCACAGTCGAAGCTTCACAGTAGTGCTATTCAATGAGGATGAAACCATTTTGGTTATATGGGGTGCTCAACGTCTGATTTCACATAGAACTTCCAGTTTTCTCCTAATAAGTGAATATACAGTCTATAATGATGCTGCTGTAAATAAAAATGTAAAAAGAAAGAGGCTTTTAGTATGTCCTCCCTCAGACGCCAAAAAACCTGTCAGTAGAACTCTCTTAATGGTGTGGCCCCTGGGGACGAATTCATGATGCACAATGTGGCAAATGTAAAAAAAGATGATGAGCATGCACTTTGTGGAGCTGTGGACATGCCTCGCCTTTTTGGGTGGTGGAGATAAAAAGCTCTTCCATTGTGAAGGCTGTTACTTTGTTTTACGGTCGTTTCTGATCCCCAACATGAAGGGCGGCTTGTTCACAGCACGCTGGTAGAGTTCTTAGCAGACATCTATGCGGTGTTCTTTTTGCTCCTGGAACAGCATCCTGGGGAGAAACTCGTCAGCAACACAGAGCATGTTCAAAACTTGAGGATCTCCTGGATTTCACTGTTGTGGATTGTTCTCCGATGATTAGCATGCACAAGTTGCTGAATGGTTTCGACATTTTCAGGGCTTGAGCTCGTTGATGGTCTTCTTGATATTTAGTCGTCTTCCACTGATGTTCTTACACTCTTACAGTATGCACCTTGAACTTGAAATTGTTCTATCTTTATATCTATCTTTAAATCGCAAGTGGTCAGAATTGTATCAGTTGCACAGCTCCTGATGTACACAGGATGATGTCTTATGGTACACTGACTTATGAAGGTGCTTCCCTGTGCATGCAGCCTTGTGCTGCCATCTGTTGGAGTGCTATAGAACGAGTCTCGAAACCTTTTGATATGACCTCATGTGTCTGTGTGTAATAATAACAGTTTATTATCATTATTAAATTGTGTGTTTCTCCCCACAGCTCCCCTTCCCCTCAGTGGTGTGATGTGTGTGAGGTGTGTTACACGGACACCATACAGACACACACTTCATCCACGCTGCACCAGTTCAGCCTGAAGCATCCCCCGTCTCTCCCTCACTACTGTCTCACTCCCACCAGCGTAGGCTACAAGATGATGCTGCGTTTGGGATGGGACCCTCACTCTGGCCTTGGCCCCGGGCACTCGGGTCGCCGGGACCCTGTCGGAACTGTCTTCAAATCCGACACGGCCGGCCTCGGGTTTGGGCCCAAGCCCAGGCCAAAGGTCACCCACTTCAAGGCCAACGACGTGCAGGCGGTGCGCAGGGTGGATAAAAGATTAGAGGAGAGACGGGAAAGAGAGACCACGGTCAGCGCTAAGGTCAGGAAGAGGACAGAGGAGAGAGAGAGACAGTGGGAGAGAGATTACCGTGCCTCTTTCAACATTGACACATGAACTTTAACCTCTTATACTGTGGCCTGGTGACACTTTATTGCCCTCTAGTGGCGTGAGACGGGACAGACTGTTTTAAAGACGTTTTTTTATTCACTGTAACCCTAACCCTACCTCACAGTGTCATTTTGGATGTTTTATTTTATTATATTTGATGTTCAAATGATAAAAATAAACCAGAGTATTTCTAAAAGTGGAACCAGATCTGACAATTTCAGCTTTATTAAACAACACACACACACGATCCAGACCTGGGGATGAGGGGACGAGATGATCGGGATGAAGTAATGGGTGCAGGATGATGGGGAAAGGGGATGAAACGACAGGAATGAAGTGACAGGGACGAAGGGGGTGAGATGATGGGAGAGGGATGGAGTAATGGGGGCAAGAGGCGAGATGGGGGAGAATGAAGGATTTGTGATGAGGGGATGGAGGAACTGGGATGAAGGGGTGAGATGATGGGAGAGGGGCTGGAGTAATAGGGGCAAAATGGTGAGATGGGGGAATGAATGATTTGGGATGAGGGGTGAGAGGGGATGGAGGAGGAACTGGGATGAAGGGGTGAGATGTTTGGTGAGAGGATAAAGGAATGGGTATGAGGCGAGATAATGGTTAGAGCAGTTGAAGGGATGGGCAGGAGGAATGAGATGGGAGAGGATGAAGGATGGGGATGAGGGGCAAGATGATGGACAGAGGATGAAGGAATTGTCAGAGGGATGAGCGAATGGGGACGAGATGATGGGAAGAGGGGCTGATGGAATGGGACGAAGGGGCGAGATGAGGGATGAAGGAATTGGGAAGAAGGGTGAGATGTTTGGGATGAGGGATGAAGGAATGGGGATGAGGGGTGAAATGATTGGGACGAGGATGAAGGAATTGGGATGGGGTGAGATGATTGGGATGAGGGATGAAGGAATGGGGATGAAGGGGTGAGATGATTGGGATGAGGGATGAAGGAATGGGGATGAAGGGGTGAGGGATGAAGGAATGGGGATGAAGGGGTGAGATGATTGGGACGAGGGATGAAGGAATGGGGATGAGGGGTGAGATGATTGGGACGAGGGATGAAGGAATGGGGATGGGGTGAGATGATTGGGATGAGGGATGAAGGAATGGGGATGAAGGGGTGAGATGATTGGGACGAGGGATGAAGGAATGGGGATGGGGTGAGATGATTGGGACGAGGGATGAAGGAATGGGGATGAAGGGGTGAGGGATGAAGGAATGGGGATGAAGGGTTGAGATGATTGGGACGAGGGATGAAGGAATGGGGATAAGGGGTGAGATGATTGGGTAAAGTGAACAAGGGAATTGGAAAGAGGAAAAAGGGGATTGAGAGATTAGACAATGGAGAGAGATGTTGAAATGAAAGATGAGGGATAGGGAGATGGTATATGGGGATGAGACGAGGGATAGGAATTTGATGGGACGAGGGCATGGGGAGGATATACTGGGAAACAAGCGAATGGGGAGATAAGGCAATGAGGGGATGAGGGCATGGGGGTAATAGGTGGGCAGATTAGAGGATAGGGAGATACTAGGATGAGGGAATTAAGATAATGAGGGTATTTTGAGAGAGAGAGAGAGAGAGGTGACTATTGTAGTTTTTATTTGAAATTAAATACAATATACAAACATTATATTAGTTGTGTGTGGTCAGGGTCAGTAAATCCTTCTCTTCTGGTCTAAACACTTTCAGACGCACTGACCTACATTTACAACCTAAACTGTAATATTTGTTCCATGAAATTGTATTAATTTATTCACATCAGTTTATTCTCTTGATGTCGTAGTGTTTCTCTCGGCTGCACTGCTTCAGTACGTGTATGTGGATGTTAGATTTTTTGTCCAATCAGATTTCAGCCTCTATGTGCTGCCATGTCAATCTTATCTGCTCAGAGCCTTCAGAATCAGTACTGCTGGACTTTTACCATAGAGAATATTACCAACAGCTCTGTTTCTTTATCCAATCAGATTTCAGATTCTCCTCACAGAGCAGATCACTGGCCCAGAATAGCGTCAGCACTGTTCTGTCCTCTGATTGGTTGGTCAGAGGGAAACTGTTACAGCCGAGTTCGACTGGTAAAACACGTGTGTAGCTCTGCACACGTTCATACATCTGAGTTAGACTTTTTTATACCTACAAAGGAAGAGAAATTGATTTGGTCTCAGACATACTTTAAAAATCCATCATGAAGAAAAGCGAGACATGGTGAGGAGGTCACCAACCCTGAAGCTAGCTAGCGTGTCTCAGCCCGGGAAAGGGTTTGTTCTCCACTTCCAGACCAGTGAATACGAGCGGTACCACTGGATTACAGCCTCTGGGGGGCGCTGCACATTATGAGTAGGTTGTGTTTTATTTACATTTTAATGTTTTTGTCATGTTATTAGACAAATATTGATTGTGAACTGCTCCAGATGTTGTAGGTGCACAGTTGTGGTTGTAGTGTAGAGGTTTGGAGTGTAACTGGGTTTGTTGTTTTAGTAAAATGGTTTTTACCTCCAGATGTGAAACGTCTCTCTGTAATGCACGTGTTGTTATATTGTGTGTTTGTATTGTATTGATGGTTTCTGTAATTGTGATGTGATTGTGGTGTATTAAGAGGTGGATTAAGTTGAGTACGTCCACACTGAAGGTCCAGGTACCAAATACACGGCTCACCACTGCATTATACCTCATAGCAGTAGTAATTATAACACTTTATAATGCCATACAGTCAGTAAATACACCAACAGGGATCATGTAGCTTAGCCTCTTATTATTGTGCTATGCTAACACACATGAGCTAGTGCTAACTTTTATGACTGTACATTGTTTATACTCATGTCTTTCATCTGAGGTTAACACAATGCTAAAGAGGACACAATAAACACCCACAACATGTCTACAGGTGTACACACATTATAACCAGGTCACGTAGTCTTTATACGTACACACACACACACACACACACACTTTCCAGCAGTAAAGGTCGTATCTTTCGGTCTCTGTGTCCCAGAGGAGAGGATTAACATCTGTTTAGCCGCCTGTCCTGACCTTTCGGCTCTGTGTGTGTGTGTGTGTGTGTGTGTGTGTGTGTGTGTGTGTGTGTGTGTGTGTGTGTGTGACAGCTCTGCGGGTCTCCTGAGTCTTAGCCTGGCTCTAGCTGTTCTGAGAAGGTAGCAGGAGAGCTGAATGATATCATCTGCATGTAGTTTCCTTTGAAGACAAAATCTGAAAAAAGCTAAAACAATATTATAATAATTACTATAGTCATTTAATACATTTTTCCATCCACAAAATAAATAAGATTTAGAATATATTATTATAATATTATATTGTCATTAGTGTCATTACTGAGTTGTCTATGGTCAGCTAAAGTCACTTATAAAACCTGACCCTGACGGACAGTTACCATAGAAACGGCCGATTGCAGGTCAAGTCTGCACACTCGACTCTTACAACAATGGCTGGAGAAAAACAGAGCTGTGTGAGAAGAATTACAGGGATAAACAAAAGGATGTAAACACAGGAATTTGAAGAGCCGATCGGACTCTTAACCATTCAGGATTCTGAACCTCTTGGACAGAAAAGTGTAACAAAGCTCTTCGATGCCGTGTCAGGTGGTGGAGAAGATCCAAACCCAGCCCATTTGATGTGATGGTTCCTGTTAAACAAAACTCCTCTTACTATGAAGGTGGGCGGAGTTTCATTGCTGGGTGTGGTTTAGTGACATCATTTCCTACACAACATTTTCCTGCAAACTGCGGAATCTGGATCTGATGAAGGTGTTCCTTAAGATATTTGTTTACCAGAACAATGTGCTTGATGAGAAGGTTGTCTCAGACTGTCGTCCTTTTATTTCAATTTATTTCATGTTTATTTGTATTGAGCTTTTAATAATGAACATTGTCTCAGAGCAGCTTTACACAGATAATGTGGAGATAAAAATGAAGATGTTCTTTATAAGTGTAAGTTTGTCCCTGATGAACAAGTCAGTTGCGACTGTGGTGAAGGAAAAACTCCCTGAGATGAAGGAAGCCTTGAGAGGAACCAGACATCGTTCTTTAACGATTGTCTTTGATTAATCAGTGATGTACACTATTTGTAACTCCACCCACATATCCCTGTTTGGTTTCTCAGGACGACTCTGTCTCCTCCCCAAACACCGTTTGTGTAATAATCACTGCTCTGTAGAGTTAATAAACACTGTTATATCCGTCTATACAGTGTCGTGTGAGAAATGATGGGTCGTGTAGTCACTGATGATGGACTACACTGATTAGGGAGAAGTGAGAATATGCGCCTCCTTCTCCATTCTATAATGAGCAAAGAGGAGTGGCTACGTGTCCCCGCCTCCATCAAATGGTACGATACAAGAAAGCATAGCATGCTAAGCGGAGTAGCTTTAACCGTACGGCGAGTGAGTAGCGAGTTGTAAAAAAGTCCTGAGATGAGTAAAGCATGTTACAGATTGGCTTCGGAAAGCAGATTGTACTAGGGTCCGAGGACTCGACATGACGCCGCCATTGTAAGGAATCTCTTTTTCCTTTTTCAGAAGTGTGCGTTTGATCATCAGCCGTTATCCTGGATGCTCAGGACACAACAAGAGAAATGGAAATCAACGATACCAAACCAAATCCTATTAATAGTGTCACCATAGCAAAGACACACACACACACACACACTCATGCTGTTATGCACCAAAAGAAAGGAAAAAAAGCAAAACAAAAAGAAAAAAGGACAAGCGGAGACATGAGAGGACAACAAGACAGGCAGAGATGTGCTAGATGGAGAGAATGCTCTGCTGGAGATCGTCTCAGTGGCTCTTCAAAGATGGCCGCCAAAGGGCAGGCGGGGGCAGGAGGAGGCACGCGGGCGCTCTGAGGGGCTTTTCAGCGGTAGGTTCTCGGCTCTTCAGCAGCGCGAACGCTAACCCTCGCTTTAAAATTCAAATATTCCCCTTTTATTTCCCTCTGTCGCTCGCAGTACCAGGGAGTGAGAGGAGGCCTCATTGTTCCAGCACCTCAGTCATACTGACCGCTGGGTGTAAAACACACACACACACACACACACACACACACACACACACATCAAAGAGCAAACTGCAGAAGTGTGAATGATAAAGCTTAGTAAAGAAATATGTTCAAATAACAGCAGGAGGTCAATCCCATAATGCACTGCAACTAATCCTATCACAAAACACACACACACACACACACACACACACACACACACACACACACACACAGAGCTAGTCAAGTAGGTTCTTGAGGCTATTGCTTCTAAAATATTTTAAGTCTATAGGTAAAGGTAAAGAGATCCATGAGGAAAAGTTGTCTAAAAGTTGAAGTCCATCACCATTGCAGTGTCAGGAGCCCTGTGGAGATATAGAAAGGGCCCAAGCACTGAGGCCTGAGGGACACCTGTAGGTTCACAGAGAGTAAATGTAGATCCCCACCATGTCACTGGGCTTGAGCAGAGCATTGCAGGACTTGATGAAGATCTTCAGGAGGACCTCAGGCTATGTACAGTGTGTTGGTAAGGCAGAGGGAGAAGATAACATGTAGTGGAGATGGAGCTCCATTATGGAGACCTGCACTTCATCTGTGAATGAAAGGCTCACACACACACACACACACACACACACACACACACACACACACACACACACACACACACACTCTGTTTTAGCTCTTTGGTGTCCTCTGAGGCAGAAGATGTGTATTGTATGTATTGTGTGTGTTCACACCCCACTAAAGATGAAAAGAGCCATGAAAACATCTCACAACATACAGCATACCTCTTTAACTCCATAGGGTGGAATTCATGAAGTGAAATAGACCTTCAGCTGAACCAACATGAGAAGATCTCAGGATGATATGAGCTCGAAATGAGAACTTTTGTAGGTTGCTCTGGACACGGACATCTGCTAAATGTTGGAAATGTAAATGTGAAATTTTGATCTGGAGGAAGGATCAGGGTGAAAGAAGAAGTTTGAACAAGTAATGTTTGGTTTTTAGCCTGGTTACTCTTCAGCTGATCTTCTTTTTCATGAACTATAAAGTCCAGGAGTGACAGCTGGAGCACAAGAACACACCACAGTATCTCTAATGACTTTAAGCAGCCTGTGTGTGTGTGTGTGTGTGTGTGTGTGTGTGTGTGTGTGTTTTAGGAGACAGATGCAGTAGAATGCTAAGACATTGTGCTGCAGTACATCAGGCCCACTATGGGGTGACCTTACACACACACACACACACACACACACACACACACACACACACACGCCTCGTTTTCTTCACCTTCCTTCTCCCTGGGGTCAGAGAGTGGGAGAGCCGGGTTCATGCGTGATTCATGAGGGTGTGTGTGTATGTGTGTATTTGTGTGTGTGTGTGTGTGTGTGTGTGTGTGTGTGTGTGGTGTGTGTGTGTGTCTCCTGTGGATGGCTGAAAGGTCAGGCTCATTGTTTTAGCGAGTGTTAAGGAAGACACTCACTGTGTTATTAATTATTTCCCTGCAGTTTGTCTTTTGGGACCCGAACACCTTCTCCTGCACACACACACACACACACACACACACACACACACCAGTTTTCAGGAACACCATGTGTGTAAAACATGTCTCTGTCTACAATTTATATTTGTGTGTGTGTGTGTGTGTGTGTGTGTGTGTGTGTGTGTGTGTAGACCTGGAGTTGGTACATGGCTAGTAATCAACACTACCTCAGGACTGCAGTTACATGATCGCATAACATAATCCACCCACTCCACCCTGCCTGCACTCTTTTCTTCACTTCTCTAACACACTCTCCATTACTTTGCACTGTTGACCCCAGGTACCTGAATTCCTCCACCTTCTCCACCTCTTCTCCCTGGAACCGCACCCCTCCACTGCCCTTCCTCTCATTCACACACATGTACTCTGTCTTACTCCTACTGACTTTCATTCCCCTTCTCTCCAGCGTGTACCTCCACCTCTCCAGGCTCTTCTCCACCTGCTCACTACTCTCACCAATAATCACAATATCATCCGCAAACATCATAGTCCACAGAGACTCCTGTCTGACCTCGTCCATCAACCTGTCCAACAGCACTGCAAACAGGAAATGGCTCAGAGCCGATCCTTGATGCAGTCCAACCTTCACCTTGAACCAGTCTTTTGTTCCCACTGCACACTTCACTGCTTTCACACTGTCCTCATACATTTACATTTGCGGCATTTAGCAGATGCCCTTATCCAGAGCGACGTACAAAAGTGCTTTGAGTCTCTAGTAATGAATAAATCTACACTGGTACACAAGCCTAACATAAATATAACTCTTGAATTCTACAAAGCAAACTTGGATAGTGCTAATTTAAGTGTTTCAGGAAGATGAAGGTCTTCAACCGTCCCTTAAAGATAGCCAGGGACTCCGCTTTATGGATATCCAGGGGAAGTTCATTCCTCCACCTCGGTGCCAGAACAGAGAAGAGCCTTGAAGAATACTTACCTCTCATTCTAAAAGAAGGTGGTACCAGTCAAGCAGTGCTGGAGGATCTCAGAGCGTGGTGCAATGTGAGGTGTGATGAGGTCTCTGAGGTAAGATGGTGCTGGTCCATTTTTTGCCTCTCCCTTATTGTTAAAGATCGGTACCAGCACACTCCTTCTCCGTTCCTCAGGCATCCTCTCACCTTCCAAAATCCTGGTAAACAACCTGGTTAAAAACGCCACTGCATCTCTACTAAACATCTCCATGCTTCTACCGGTATGGCATCTGGTCCAACTGACTTTCCACTCTTCATCCTCTTAATCGCTGCTCTCACTTCCTCCTTACTAATCCTATCCACTTCCTGCTTTATCATTTACACACCATCCAACCTTCTCTCTCTCATTTTCCTCCCTCCATCTTCTCAACACAATTGCTCTAACTTGCAGTACATCCTTCCCAGCTCGGTTCCTTTTCTCCTTCCTTAATGTCCAACTTCTCCTACAGCTCCTCATATGCCTTTTCCTTGGCTTTTACCACATCCCTCTTTACCTGCTGCTGCATCTCCTTGTACTCCTGCCTACTTGATCCCAATTCTGTTTCTCCAATCTCTTTGTCCTTCTGCTCTCCTGCACTTCCTCATTCCACCACCACATCTCTCTTTTTTCTATTTCCAGATGTCACACCAAGAACCTTTCTATCTGTTTCCCCATCACTTCTGCAGTAGTTCCACAATCATCCAGCACCTCTTCACCACCACCGAGCTCCTGTCTGACCTCTTCCCTGAACCTCACACTACAGTCTTCCTCCTTCAGTTTCCACCATCTTATTCTTCTTTCAGTATGTACAGAATGTTTAAAATGTTTCAATGTACAGAAGGTGCAGTAGGTAATAATATATGGTATGTATAAATAAGGGTATATATCGTAATATGCAGTATAACTGTGCAAAGAAATTACATGAGATAGGTATATAATATCACACACAGTAATGTAGTGTATAAGCACACATGGAGTATCAGAGGGAGTGGAACTCCAGCGCTGAACTTCAGATCCTCCAGTGAAATCATTTCTTTATAGTGTGTGCTTAGAACTATCTGTCCATCTCAACTCTTCCACTAAACGAGTGTATTAAGGTATTAGTGTTAGTGTAAATTCAATAAACATTATATACCTTTTATATCTTATATACATTATATACCTTATATAAATTATACAAATTGTTATATACATTATACACTTTATAATACATTATATATGTTATATACATTATACATGTTATATAAACACATTTTATACATTATACAATTATATTCATTAAACATATTATACATATATACATTATATACATTATACAAATACATTATACAGATTTTATACATTATATACATAATTTACATTATACTCATTATACACATTATATACATTATACACATTATTAACATTATACTTATACACATTATATACATTATACACATTATTTACATTATACACATTATATACATTATACTCATTATATACATTATACACATTATATACATTATACACATTATTTACATTATACTTATACACATTATATACATTATACACATTATTTACATTATACTTATACACATTATATACATTATACACATTATTTACATTATATACATTATACTTATACTCATTATATACATTATACACATTATATACATTATACACATTATTTACATTATACTTATACTCATTATATACATTATATACATTATATATTATATATATTATACATTATATACATATATACATTATATACATTATATACATTATATACATTATACACATTATTTACATTATACTTATACACATTATATACATTATACTATTATATACATTATATACATTATACATTATATACATTATATACATTATATACATTATACTCATTATACACATTATATACATTATATACATTATATTATATTATATTATATATATATATTATATACATTATATCATTATATACATTATATACATTATATATATACATTATAATACATTATATACATTATACACATTATATACATTATATACATTATTATACATTATACTATTATACACATTATACACACATTATATACATTATATACATTATATATATTATACTCATTATACACATTATACTCATTATATACATTATACATTATATATACACATTATATACATTATACTCATTATATACATAATACACATTATATACATTATACTCATTATATACATTATACACATTATATACATTATACATTATTTACATTATATTATATATATACATTATACACATTATTTACATTATACATTATACACATTATATACATTATACACATTATTTACATTATATACATTATATATTATATACATTATACACATTATATACATTATACACATTATATACATTATTATATTATATATATATATTATATACATTATAATACATTATATATTATTATACATTATATATATATTATACATATTATATACATTATATACATTATACACATTATTTACATTATTATACATTATATACATTATACTCATTATATACATTATATACATTATACTCATTATATACATTATGTACATTATATACATTATACTCATTATACATTATATACATTATATACATTATACACATTATTTACATTATACACATTATATACATTATACTCATTATATACATTATACATTATACATTTATACATTATATAAATTATACTCATTATATATATATACATTATACACACTTTATACATTATATACATTATTTACATTATACTCATTATACACATTATACACACTTTATACATTATATACATTATTTACATTATACTCATTATACACATTATACTCATTATATACATTATATACATTATTTACATTATACATTATATACATTATACTCATTATATACATAATACACATTATTTACATTATTCACATCATATACATTATACTCATTATATACATTATACACTTTATAGATTATATAGATTATACACATTATATACATTATACTCATTATATACATTATACAGATTATATACATTATACACACTTTATACATTATATACATTATACACATTTTATACATTATACACTTTATTTACATTATATACATTATACTCATTATATACATTATACTCATTATATACATTATACACATTTTGTACATTATACACTTTATTTACATTATATACATTATACACATTTTATACATTATACACTTTATTTACATTATATACATTATACTCATTATATACATTATAATGTCGCTCTGGATAAGGGCGTCTGCTAAATGCCACAAATGTACATTATACACATTATATACATTATACACACTTTATACATTATATACATTACACATTTTATATACATTATACTCATCAAATACATTATACACATTATATACATTATACACACTTTATACATTATATACATTATACATTTTATATACATTATACTCATCAAATACATTAATAATTTATAATAATAATTTAACCTTTATTCGTCCCACAGTGGGGAAATTTCTAAAATTATACACATTATTTACATTATACACACTTTATACATTATACACATTATTTACATTATACACATTAAACACATTAAACACATTATACACACTCTGCTCTATTAAACATTCTCAGTCACAGCAGCACAGACACACTGCTCAAGACGTTCATTACATCTAATATGTTGCTCGCTCTCTCTCTCTCTCTCTCTCTCTCTCTCTCTCTCTCTCTCTCTCTCTTACACACACACACACACACACACACACACACACACACACACACACACACACATTAACTTAATGTATTTATGTATAAAATAATGATTATAACCCTTATAATTGTACACATCTGTACCACACTGGCATGTATATCACTATTCTGATTTAAAGTAATATTTATTTGTATAAATTTTTTTTTTATATTTAATTATTA
>NC_060907.1:645196-660196 GCF_014805685.1 Silurus meridionalis
TGTCTTTCTCTCTCTCTGTCTTTCTCTCTCTCTCTCTGTCTTTCTCTCTCTCTCTCTCTCTCTCTCTCTCTCTCTCTCTCTCTCTCTCTCTCTCTCTCTCTGTCTCTCTCTCTCTCTATAAACAGATATAAAGTGAAGTACAGGATGATACAGGGGTGTGTGAGAGCTGATGCCCACAAAACATTCTTCCTTCACAAACATGTAAGTGTGTGTTCGTGTATGTGTTTGTGTCTTTCTATAATAATGTTGACATGGTAATAAAAGTATGTGTGTGTGTGTGTGTGTGTGTGTGTGTGTGTGTGTGTGTTTAGAGTATGCACCGCATGCCAGAGCCATGTGAGTTTGCTGCTGATCTGATCAGCCGTTTGGAGCTCGTTAAAGGGAGAGAGAACAGGAGACTGGTGGAGGACCATCTACAGACAATCTGCATGGTGTGTGTGTGTGTGTGTGTGTGTGTGTGTGTGTGTGTGTGTGTGAGAGAGAGAGAGAGAGAGAGAGAGAGAGATTGTGTATGAATTAAACAAAATTATTGAAGATGCATTCTGAACCTTGTAGGATGCCATGGCTACATGTGAGTATGTGTATGTGTGTGTGTGTGTGTGTGTGTGTGTGTGTGTGTGTGTGTGTGTGTGTTTTTCCAACAGCAGGAACCTG
This sequence comes from Silurus meridionalis, assembly GCF_014805685.1. NCBI lineage: Eukaryota > Metazoa > Chordata > Actinopteri > Siluriformes > Siluridae > Silurus > Silurus meridionalis. Next base: position 645,851 of record NC_060907.1, read on the forward strand.
ATGATGCTATGGTTTCCACAGCATCCTGTATGTGCCCCACCCATTTCTTCCCTACCCATCATAGCTCCTCCCACCTCAGTGCTCAACATTCCTCTGTGATTCCTGAGATCATCATGGATGAACCTGAACACGGTCAAAGGGGAATAAGAACACACAGCTGGTGTTCTTCTACAACACACTCACACACCTGCCCCAACTACAGTGACACCTGGTGCCATGGAAACTTGGCACGAACCAATCAGAGTGAAGCACTGGGTTACAGGTGTGTGTGTGTGTGTGTGTGTGTGTGTGTGTGTGTGTGTGTGTGTGTATGGGATTAAAACCTGTTTTTATTGACACACCTCATGTGTTTTTTTAGCTCCAGGAGGACGTGTGTGTGTGAAAGTGTGACAGTGGCGTATTATTTCTGTGGAGAGCCGATTCCATACCGCACCATGGTTAAAGGTGCAGTTATCACGCTGGGGCTCTTCAGAGAGCTGCTCAGTAAGAAGGGACACTACAGGTGAGTGTGTCACAAACACTATATAATACACTCAGACTTTCAGTGCTCACTCTGAGAACGTGTGTGCGTGTGTGTAGGTTTTTCTTTAAAAAAGCGAGTGATGAGTTCGAGTGCGGTGTTGTTTATGAGGAGGTGCGTGAGGACCACAGCGTCCTGCCCATGTTTGAGGGCAGAATCACCGGGAAGGTGGAGAAGATCTACTGAACACCTGTGTGTGTGTATATATATATATATATATATATATATATATATATATATATATATATATATATATATATATATATATATATATATATATATATTGTGTGTGTGTATTTTAACATGTTTTGTTAAAAATGTATATATTTGATAACGCTTTATAAACTCACTGTGTATTTCGATGCTATTTATTATATTGATTATATTTTAATTTATTGCATATTATTAGTGTGAGTTCTGATCTCAGGACTTACACTGGATTTACCTTCTCTGGTTATTATTCTGTTCAGATATAGGGTCTGATTATTTAATGAATACATAATGATGTGTGTATGTGTGTATCATGTAATATATTGTGTATTCATTGTCTTTTAGCAGCAAATTAACTTGTTACACACCAGATCCAAGTGCCTTTAATGTTAATTATAATCATAAACATGAATAAACCCCTACATGTACAATGTTCCTCACTATCTGTCCTGATGTTTTTATTTCCATAATGGCCTTTTTAAAAAAAAAAACCTGTACACGAGTAAAATTCTGATGTACGTGAATTCACAAATAACCTTATGTCCAATAAAAACAGTTCACTGATGAGTAAACAGTAGTATGTGAGATAATGGTGTGGTTATTTCCAGATTATACACTAGTTGTATATGTTAAGTTGTGGACATTAGCTTAACTACACAGTAAAATGGTGCTAATGTACCACCGATGTGAACTTTGAGACTGAATGATTTGGGGAATTTGTATGTATTTTATCATTTAACATTCAGGTATTTAATGTATTTCTGATTTTCTGATACTGATACTTTATTAAAAAAATCAAAAGTTGTACTTCTCACATGAAACCTGAAGCATTCTTACCAGTGGTGGACGAAGAACACAAACAATATATTTGAGTAGAAGTAGAGACTCTCAGTAAAATGTGACTGCAGGAAAAGTAAAAGTGTCCCTGTAACCTTTCAATTGAGTAAAAGTACAAAAGGTTTTGCTTTCAAATGAACTTAAGTATCCAAATAACTGATTTATTATAACTATAATGTTCCTATTATCATACTTAATCACCTTAGTTTATGTGAAAAGACTCGAATGTGACTCTCAGGACACTGATCTATTAATAGAATGATATGAGTCAAATATTAATTAATATCTATTATAATGATCATAAAACTTTTTAATTGCTTAAAACAATCATGTAAACAAGGTCACGTGTGTGGTGGTGAGTTCGAGTCTGGAGTTTCTTCATCATTTATTCCTCTCTAAATGTTCTGCTTGATGTTGAACTGATGCTGAACTGTATGTTGGTGATCAGTAGATGCACCAAGCGCCGATCAGAACACGTGTAAAACAGAGCGTGAACTCGATCCTGATTGGTGACTTGCACAATTATATTAATATACATTTTTACCCTTATTTTCATTATTTACATTTTATTTATTTTATAGCTTTATGTTCTATTTCTATTACATGTTGGACAGTCGTAAAAAGGCATTTCACCACGTCATACTCTCTATCTGGAATTGTTGGTGACTTTAATATTGATTTTGATAATCAGGAAGACTTCTTAAGAGCAGCAGTTGTGTCCATTCTAGATTCAGTAGAATTAATCAGAATGTTATACAGTAGGAGCCACTCATAGTGATGACACACTCTTTATTTATTATCAACATTTGGATTAAAAATAAAAACTTAGTCATAATTCCACAGTCTGAAGTTATTTCAGACCATTATCTCTTCTCTTTTAAAATCTGCCCCAGTCACTGCATTACTACCTCACCATGTTACCTTGTTAAACACGTTCACATCAGCTAAAGAAGCACGTTTTATCAATAATCTTCTGGAAATTACGATATTAATGGGGATCTAAAATGGTAGCTCTATTAATTATATCTCCGTCTGACCCCACAGAGCTCGACTGGGCCACTGAACACCTACAATCAACGTTCTGTTACACTCTTGATGATGGAGCTCCACTTAAGACCAAAATGATCAGGGAGAATAAATCAGCACAGTGGTATAATGATCATACACACTTAAAAACAGACCACTCTAAAATTAGAATGTAAATTGAGTCAAACCAAATGAACAGTATTTCAAATAGCATTGAAGAAGAATCTCCTGAGTTCTAGAAAATCTCTTAGTGCTGCTGATCAGCATATTTCTCCTCCCTCATAGAAAATAACAAGCAGAATCCTAGATTTTTATTCTGTACTGCAGCAAAATGAACAGGAAATAAAAGCACTGCACTCACATGCACACCATCAATAGGTAGTAATGATTTCATTAACTTTTTTAATAATAAAATTAAAAACATCAGGCAAGAAATCCAGACGATTAAAATAAATCCAGACTATTTTATAAATAACCCTGTAGACAGCAGTGTCATTATAACAGACCATCAATTACAAAGTTTTACTCCTATTCAAGAGAACGACTTCATTTAATTTATTTCCTCATCAAAATCATCAAACTGCATTCTCGATCCCTCACCTACAAGTTTCCTCAAACAGATCATTCCAGAGGGAATTGAACCTGTTTTAAAATAATAAACTCTTCCATTAGCACTGGTTTTGTACCTAAATCCTTCAAACTGCAGTTATCAACCCCCTAATTAAGAAACCTGACCTTCACCCTGTCAGCTGTCCAACTACAGTCCAATATCAAACCTCCCCTTTATCTCCAAGATTCTAGAAAAGGTTGTAGCACAGCAGTTCTGCTCACATCTACTGAGGAACAACATTTATGAAATGTATCAGTCAGGATTTTGGCCTCATCATAGCACAGAGACGGCGCTAGTTAAGGTGGTAAATGACTGTTATTGGCCTCTGATCAGGGTTTTGTCTCTTTACTTGTTTTGCTTGACCTCAGTGCAGCTTTTGACACCATTGATCATAATCTCCTGCTTGCTGGACTGGAGAACGTTGTTGGAATAAAGGGAACAGCTCTCTCTTGGCTCAGGTCTTACCTGACTGATCACTATCAGTTTGTTGATGTAAATGGTGAGTTCTCCACACTCTCTAAGGTAAAGTTTGGTGTTCTGCAAGGATCTGTCTTAGGCCCACTGCTTTTCTCTTTATATCTGCTGCCTCTGGGTGAAACATGGTATTAGCTTCCATTGCTATGCTGATAAGACCTTGGTGTGATTATTGACTCTAAAGTGTTTCCTTTGAGGCTCATGTGAATAATATTACCGGGATCGCCTTCTTTTTATCTAATATAATGTTGAAATTATATGAAATATAATTTAGTTTCAGAATGCAGAAAAACTAGTTCATGCTTTTGTAATGTCTAGATTAGACTACTGTAACGCTTTACAGTCTTCCAATCAGTGTTCGGGACTCAGACACAGTCTCAGTGTTAAAGTCATAGCGTTTTCTTTGATTTGAGGCGACTCTGTGCAGCTGGTGATGTTTGCTCATGTTGCTCATGTTGCACATATCATCATCAACACCCTGGAGATCCATGAAATTCTGGAGTAAGAATGGGAGCTTTGAGGATGGATTTGGACTGTAGTTAATATCAACAGCTACACTGACTCAGGACTACAGTTTGCATCTGATCACCATCACTGCACCTCAACATCGTGTATCTGTAATAAATGGTTATTTGGTGCAACCCAGATGAGGATGAGGTTCCCTCTTGAGTCTGGTTCCTCTCAAGGTTTCCTCCTTATTCCATCTTGGGGAGTTTTTCTTTCCACAGTCGGCACTAGGGACAAACTTACACTTATAAAGAACATATTATTCTTTATCATAGCATTATTTGTGTAAATCTGCTTTGAGACAATGTTCACTGTTAAAAGCACAATACAAACAAAAATCTATTGAATTGAATGTGACAAAATCATTTGATTTAAATTAGAGTCCAAATCCATTCTCATGGTTCTTATTTGATGGTATTATAGTTGTTATTTGGTGTGAGGTTATAACTATTTATGTATTTATTTGCTTAGTTGTTAATGAACTCTGATTGACTGTCATAACTACAAGATGGCGACAGCGGTCACCTCAGCCGCCACTGCAGCGAAGACGAAGAAGAACCGTTTTTTTTTTTTTCGCATTCTACTCTGTCATTGGCTGGTTAGTTGCCTGGTTTCCGGATCTGTCCAATCAGCGGTGCGCTCGCGCGACGGACTACAGAAGGAGGCGGGTAAAAAAAGGCGGAAAGAAAACAGAGACGTCGCTCGCGCGAGCGTGTGTGTGTGAGGTAAATGAGTGGCTAACGGTGAAGCTAGCTCATTTACCTCAGGTGTAGTTGAAGGTTTCTGAGATTTGTTTCTTAGTAAAGATTAAAGATGGACGCGCTGGCTATGGTGTTAGATGAGGTGGCTTTAGAGGGACTGGACGGTATCACTCTGAGCTCTCTTTGGATCAGGCTGGAGAGCCGGCTGCCCGCTTTCCCTCTGACTCTAGACGCCTTGACCCGGGAATATGTGTGGAGATTCCTGGTGTCCAGTGAAGATGAAGTGTCCTTTTACCTCCTGCCTCAGGACAGAGCCCAGATCACTTTATACAACCGGTGAGTCTTCCACATATTGATACATATCACCTGAGTCACCTCAGAGTCTCCATGACCGCTCTGAGCATAGTGTCGAGGATATTTAAAGCTTGTGTAATGTAGAATTTACTAGTAAACCTCGTTAAAACTTTTATTAACTCTCTATATACCGTGTACACTAGTATATAATATTAAATCTGAGTCTAATACCAAAATGTTCAACACTACATCAACTGAGTTGTGATGTAACAACACCTGGCTGGTGATTGGCTGATCAGATACACCATAAGCCCCACCCCTATCAATCATATGATTGATTGATTGATTGTGTAAGTGGACATGGTGAAGTGTTTGTGTGTGTGTGTGTGTGTGTGTGTGTGTGTGTGTGTGTGTGTTACCCATGAACACTGCAGGTTTCTGGAGATTGACCCAGAGACGGGGATCCAGGAGCTGAGGGGTATACTGGAGAAGAAGCAGGACATTTACCCGGTCAGTGTGGTGCAGGAGGACCCGGGGGGCATCCAGGGCTCATGTCTGTACCACAGAGAGAGGAAGGAGCTGAACAAGCTGATTCGGACTGAGACACACACATCCCGAGTCACACTACAGGAGGCACACACACAGTGAGAAGACACACACACACACACACGCACTCACACTTTTTACAAGCTGTGTATGATTGGGTGTTTACTCAATTTAATGTGTGTGTGTTGAGGTGGGGGGAGAAGCTGGTGATAGTGGCGAGTCAGGAGGTTCGAAGCCGAGCTCTAATTGGCTGTGAGGGAAACCCGGAGGTGAAGCTGAGTGACCTGTCCTACTGTATCTTAGAGAGACTGGGACGAGCTCGCTGGCAGGGGGAGCTGCAGAGAGACCTCCATGCCATTGCATTCAAGTATACACACACACACACACACACACACACACTTTGTTTGATGATGGTTGAGGCAGGATGTGACAGTTTTTTCTAATTGGCTGTTCAGATTGGACTCAGGGAAAATCCATTACCTGCGTAAATCTCTGGATAAAAACGGTCTGATCACCATGCAGTCTCATGTCGTCCGTCTCCCATCAGGAGCTCAACAACACTCCATCCTGCTGCTGCTCAAACGCTTCCACATCGACAGGTACGCACACACACACACACACACACACACACACACACACACACACACACACACACACGTCTGCTTCACTGAGACTGACACTCACACACACACGCCTGCTTCACTAAAACTCTTTGTTTAAAGTCATGCCATGTTTTCTTTACTGCTACAGTCATATAGAACATGGTTCCACAAACACACAGAGTAAAGTTATTAAAGTGTGTGTCCTGTATGGTGGTTTCAGGAGGAGTAAATATGACATCCTGATGGAGTCGACATCCAAAATCCTGTCTGAGCTTCCTGACAAAACTGGCATTATGATCAAACTGCGGGACCAGCTGGTGAGCTGTGTGTGTGTGTGAGTAGGGGTATGTGTGTGTGTGTGTCTGTGTAGTGGGTTAACTTTTGTATGTAGTTTATGGATAATGTTTGGTGAGAGTGTAACACAATCACACACTCTTATGTCACTTCCCTCTAATTTGCATAAATGTTAGCCCCGCCCCTGCCTCTGTGGAATGCATGTGACAAATAACCTATTTCTGGCTGGTGTATTGTGTGTTGTGGCAGTGTAAGCAGTGTACCACTGTCACTAATGTGTGTGTATGTGTGTGTGCACACGCAGCACATCTGTGATCGAACATTTAAGAAGATGTATCAGTATATGCAGGCAGCTAAGATGGTGAGTGTGATATCACTTCCTCTACAAGATCTAAACCCAGACGCCGGACCCTTCAAGACTAAGAAAGGTCAGTGTCGTATTCTACACAACTTTAAACACAACCTTATACGACCCTATAACTATACACAACTCTATACACCCATTCACAACTATACATGACTGTTTTATTCTACACAACTCTAAACACAACCTTATACGACCCTATAACTATACACAACTCTATACATCCATTCACAACTATACATGACTGTTTTATTCTACACAACTCTAAACACAACCTTATACGACCCTATAACTATACACAACTCTATACACCCATTCACAACTATACATGACTGTTTTATTCTACACAACTCTAAACACAACCTTATACGACCCTATAACTATACACAACTCTATACACAACCTTATACGACCTATAACTATACACAACTCTAAACACAACCTTATACGACCCTATAACTATACACAACTCTATACACCCATTCACAACTATACATGACTGTTTTATTCTACACAACTCTAAACACAACCTTATACGACCCTATAACTATACACAACTCTATACATCCATTCACAACTATACATGACTGTTTTATTCTACACAACTCTAAACACAACCTTATACGACCCTATAACTATACACAACTCTATACACCCATTCACAACTATACATGACTGTTTTATTCTACACAACTCTAAACACAACCTTATACGACCCTATAACTATACACAACTCTATACACAACCTTATACGACCCTATAACTATACACAACTCTAAACACAACCTTATACGACCTATAACTATACACAACTCTATACACCCATTCACAACTATACATGACTGTTTTATTCTACACAACTCTAAACACAACCTTATCGACCCTATAACTATACACAACTCTATACACCCATTCACAACTATACATGACTGTTTTATTCTACACAACTCTAAACACAACCTTATACGACCCTATAACTATACACAACTCTATACACAACCTTATACGACCCTATAACTATACACAACTCTAAACACAACCTTATACGACCTATAACTATACACAACTCTATACACAACCTTATACGACCTATAACTATACACAACTCTAAACACAACCTTATACGACCCTATAACTATACACAACTCTATACACAACCTTATCGACCCTATAACTATACACAACTCTAAACACAACCTTATACGACCCTATAACTATACACAACTCTATACACAACCTTATACGACACTATAACTATACACAACTCTAAACACAACCTTATACGACACTATAACTATACACAACTCTAAACACAACCTTATACGACACTATAACTATACACAACTCTAAACACAACCTTATACGACACTATAACTATACACAACTCTATATGACTCTGTGCAGCTCTCTATATAATATAATACACTTTTACAACACTACATCTATAAACTTTAGTAAATGTGCACCTGCTCTATGATTCTCTCTGATTGGTTCTCAGGTACAAACGTCCTTGTCCGCTGTCTAAAACTTCTGAAGCCATATAAAAGAAACCAGATAGATGATGATGACGATGATGATGATGATGAAGATGGAGACGTACCTGTTAAAAGTAACGTCCAGGCTCAGGCTCGTGATATTGAGCGAGATCTTCTGGCCCAGGCTTACGACATTGGTCTGTTTATCATCACTGATGACTGTTTTATAATACACACAATAATAATAATAATAATAAGTTTATTTTAGATGTTTATTCATGAACTGCTCTCTGTGCTGTGATTGGTCATTCAGTGGTGACCACAGGATCTAAAGGTATTTCCAAGACGGTGTTAAGGGGACGGCTGAACATTGGGAAACTGGAGAGCCGCATGATCTGTAGGGTTCTGGAGAGAAACCAAATGATAAAGGTAACATATACGCACACACACACACACACACACACACACACACACACACTCTATGTGTGTCTTAGCATGTAAACAATGTCGATAATGTCTGTGTCAGGGTTTTATGGAGGATGAGGGGAGACAGCGGACGACGAAATACATCAGTAAACTTTTTGTAGAGAAAAGCAAACTAAACCTGGACTTCAATAAAGAGAAGGAGCGCAGTGAGAAACTCAGAGCACCACAGGAGGACACACCCGTTCTTGACCGAGACAACACGCCCGATCCTGGACAGGATACTGAGGTAGAACCCCAGGTGGAGGACAAGGTTCCTGCTAAAGCACAAAGGTCAAAAAGCAAACCCGGCAGAAAGTCCAAATCAGCACCAAAAAAACAACAGAAGGAAGTTACTGCATCACCGCTGTGTCATTCCACACCTCTGAGGAGTGAGTGACCATACACACCTGACCATAACACCCACCTGATCATAACCCTCACCTGATTACAGTTATCTGCTTTATGATATTTACCTGAGATGTTGTGTAATGTAGAGAAGCAGCCTGCTCATCCTAGAGTGAAGAGTAAGACCTCCCAGGAGAAAGAGCTTAGTGAAGTGGAAGAGAAAGATGATTTGCTGAACCAGGAAGTTGCTGCTGACCACACCCCCAGTGTCCTCAATGACCAATCCCAAGAAGCCGAGGAGAGCGTGACCATGTTTGAGGAATTCGGCCCAAAGCTAGAGGTGTGTTTATTTCGGGTTTATATTAATACAGTAATTCGGTGATGGACAGATAGAGGAGTAGATATACAGAAAGATGGATGGAGGTAATGGATGTTCTCTCATTTTAGACAACTCAAACAAGAAGAAAAAAAAAACTTGAAATTCATCAGACATATCGTCTGCTCAAGCGGAAGAACATTATCATAGAAGCTGTACGCAACCTGAAGGTCATCGAGGGGCTTTACACGTAAGATATACACACACACACACACACACACCTATTCAAATTCTGTAAATGATCCCTCATGTTTTCTAATCTGCATAAACACTGTCAGGCTGCAGAAGAAGCTGATGGATGAGGAAAAGCAGGAGGGTGTGAACACTAAAGTGTGTAAGAAAAGCATTGTGAGACTGACTCGCTCTCTGGCTAGAGAAGGCTTCCTTAAGCTGTACAGGACTACAGTAATACAAGATGGTGTAAGCAAGAAGGTAATCATACACACACACTGATATAATCTAAGTCCTTACTTCTGTTGTGACCAAGACGCTAAGCAACAACAACCAGATCCGTTCTCAAACAAGAGTTCCAGACTAGGACTTTAATCAAAGTGTCCCAGATTAAAATTCTAAACAAATCCAAGACTGAGTATCATGGGTGTACATTTCATTTAACAGTAGGGGGGACAATAAATATAACATTTCTAATGAGCAATTTTGAAAGGGACACACATAATACAGTCAAATTGTACTGATAAAGACACAGTGTCCCCACAGTGAAAAACTTTGCTTTTATCATTATTATTGTAGCATGGAGACTGCATTATTATGGTTATTTTCAAAGTTTATCTCAGTTTCAAAGACAAAGCAAAACAGAGAATTAAAAAAAGGTTTACATTTTTATTTAAAATTAATGAAGACACTTAAGAACAGAATATAAATTGATTATAAAATACAGTGTGGTCAGTTCAGATGTAGCACAGTGCTCATTTAGTAAATGCACAGATAAACAATATGCTAATTGTGTGTTAATGTTAAATTAACATTATACCAATTCATCCCAAATAGAACACTGCATGTGAAATGGCTTTGGTGTGTTAGTGTCAGTGCACTATGCTACAAGCTATTGTAAACATGTTATTGTTGGGGACATGTCCCCTCCGTCCTCCCAGGATTTACGTCCATGCCGACTATGAACAAAGACTTTAGATTTGGCTCTCTGGGCCAAGACCTGGACTCAACATAGCCTCTTGGGGAGCTAAGACTAAGACACTTTCATGCCTGATGCCAGATGATTGTTTTGACTGCATCTCTTGTAACAGGTGGAGTTTGTCGTTCATCCGACCATCACTCCAGATGACCAGTTAGTGAGAAGTGCTATAGAACAGGTCCGGTTCAAGATTTCCAGCTCCTACACAGTGCACAGGTAACAACACTTAGGACTATTATTACTGTCTGTGCAGCTGTACAGAAATCCGGGTCTGTGTTAGATACCTCTTCTCCTTCCTACAGCACTGAGGTCATTTTCCCACCATAGCGGTGATTCCTCTGTGGGCTTCACATTGCAAAATAGGGTTTTCATTTGAATCGTTTCAGTCTAGTTTTCTAATAAATGATTCAAATGTGACCGAGGCTGTTTTTTCTCTTTGTCCAACTCTCAGGCTGAGAAGTGAGGAGGAGAAGGCCAAGGCGCTCTCTCAGGAAGCGAGTAAAGCAAATCCTAATGTTGATTTTCAGGGAAAGACAGAAGAGAAGATGGGCGTGAAGTCACTGAAGGACTTCAAACCAAGCATAGGTGAGTGTGTATGACTTTAGATCCTGTGATTTCACCCAGCACTCAAGACCCCGAAATTGAATTTCTGTGTGTATGTTTCAGTCCCAGGCCTGAGTCGCTCTCTGGGTTACCAACCAAAGATGCCCCGTTTCCGTGTGGTCCACACCTTCTTGTGGTATCTGATCTATGGTCACCCTCTAAACTCATCCCATCCCACTGAACCCAATGCCTCGACTGTGACTCCTGACCCAGAGATCACCACCGGGGTGCATGACATCCCTCAGTTTCCTGGCACAGAGGTGGTGCAGGACAGTGGGGGCACAGGGGCACCGGAACAGAAGCAGTTCACAGGTTCATTTATCTCTAATGAATCACATTTAGCTAATCAGATCTCACCAATCGCATTCAGCCAATCGGATCTCACCAATCGCCTTCAGCCAATCAGATCTCACCAATCGCCTTCAACCAATCAGATCTCACCAATCGCCTTCAACCAATCAGATCTCACCAATCGCATTCAGCCAATCAGATCTCACCAATCGCATTCAGCCAATTAGATCTCACCAATCGTTTAGGGTTAGGGTTCAGTTCTCACCAATCGCATTCAGCCAATTAGATCTCACCAATCGTTTAGGGTTAGGGTTCAGTTCTCACCAATCGCATTCAGCCAATTAGATCTCACCAATCGTTTAGGGTTAGGGTTCAGATCTTACCAATCGCATTCAGCCAATCAGATCTCACCAATCACATTCAGCCAATTAGATCTCACCAATCGTTTAGGGTTAGGGTTCAGATCTTGCCAATCAGATCTCACCAATCGCCTTCATTGAATCAGATCCCAACAAATTCATTTAGCCAATCAGATTAATCACTGTCTGTCTGTCTGTAATATATTATATTAAAATGTTTAAATATTAGATATATATTATATATGATCTATTTGGTTTTTTTTCTTATCATTAGTTTGATTTGATGTAATGAATGACTTCTCTTTGATCCCCCTTTCCCCCTGTAGTGTATGGTAATGAGCTGAGTTGGAAGAGGTTTGTTCCTCCGTTGCCAGTTCACAGAGAGTTTGGTTACGGTTGGGCTTTAATCAGTGATGCCCTCATCTCTCTTCCTCTCAGTGTGTATGTTCAAATCATCCAGATCAGCTTCAAGGTATACACACACACACACACACACACACACACACACACACGATACTGTAAAGAATTTAGATCAATTATGCTGCTGTAAAACTACGTACTACACTCTAGGTGTGTGTGTGTGATTTCGCTTTGTGTTGTGTGATGTAGCACCAGGGTTCTGGAGGAATGTTCTCTCATGTCATTGTGTACAGTGTTCAGATAAATATGGTAGAAATGACAATTAAAGCTTAATGACCTGAATTACTACAGTCATCTTCCTTCTACTCGTCATGTTTAGCTGTATTCCACTCAAATAATACACTTCATTACTAGTACTTATTGTTTTGCTGTGTGTGCGTGTGTGCGTGTGTGTGTGTGTGTGTGTGTGTTAGGTGGATGGTTTGGAGGAATACCTAAGTGACCCAGTGAAGCAGCATTACCTCATCAGGTTTCTTCCATCTAGCATCAAAACACGACTACTGCACCGACGGTGTGCGCGCACACACACACACACTCTTTGTCTCGTACCTTCTCAGTTGTAAATTGATTACTTGTATCAATAATAATCATAATAATACATTTTTGTGTTGCTTATGTGTGATTTTACTTTTTAATTATTTTTTTTTTTTGCCCTGATGTCATTTCCTGTACTTCCAAACAGGAAGTACTTCTTCAGTTTCTATGAGAGTTTACAGAAGCTGTGCTACATGGGCCTTTTACAATTTGGGCCAAGTGAGAAGTTCATGGACAAAGATCAGGTTACACACACCACATGATTTTTCTGTAGTAGTATAGTACTGATATTATTACTGCACAAAATATACTATACATAATCAGCTACACATATGTTGTATGTATAGTTGATTATGTATAGTATATGTCTTTCTAAATTGTGTGTGTGTGTGTGTGTGTGTGTGTGTGTTAGGGTTTTTTCTTCCTGAAGAGACATGCGACTATCGTAGACACGACGGCGTGTGAGCCGCACTATAACCTGGCTATAGAGACACGGCCATTCGAGAGGCGTCACTACACCTTTAACACACCACATGATGTAGAGAATTACTGGTTTGACCTGCTGTGTGTGTGTCTCAACACTCCTCTAGGTAACACACACACACAGTATTGTTGTTATTAATGCTGCCAGGAGTTAATATGGTTATTACTTCACAGGTGTGATTCGTCCCCGTAGCCGTGATGGTGAGGGTGATGCGGAGCGAGAGGAGTCAGAGCCTGGTGCTGATGCTGCAGTGGGACCTAGACGTTATGAAAGTCTGCAGTACACACTAAAGTTAGAGCCTAGCTTGTTCACTTTCTCTATGTTATGTGATTTTTAGACGTGTTTGGTTAAGTGTGTGTGTGTGTGTGTGTTTTTAATTGTTGATCAGAGGGAGCTGTGAGGTCGTTGATGATGGTGTAACGCCTGGTGATGGACAAGGGGCGGGAGGTTTAGACTCCTCCTTCTTCAGTCACCTGAAACGTAACTGGCTGTGGACCACTTATCTTCCCAACAAACCTCGGAAGGTGAGACATGTACAGTACTCTTAACTACTGTAGTGAAGTAAAGAAAGCAGAACCTCCAGCAGGGAACAGAACCTCCAGTAGAAACCACAGAAGAGAGAAGAAACACATCTCTGCAGTTAATCTAAGCAGCAGAGGTGAAAGTAGATAGATGTTGCTACACCATGACCTGATTATTGTAGGTAGAAGGTTGTTGTGTAAATGATTTGTTGATGTGGTAGAAGTAGTAATGTTGTGTGGATCTCTCTTCCTTCAGGCTGGAGACAATCGCACTGTGCGTCTGAGGAACCTGCTGTCCAAACATCCCTTCCCTAAATCAATATGTGCTGGTCAGTACG
>NC_060907.1:662696-720196 GCF_014805685.1 Silurus meridionalis
ACAGGAGAGTGGAGGAGGAGAAGTAGAGAATGGAGACCAGTGTCTGATACCTCCCAGTGATGTGGAGGACATGGTTGTGTTGCCCATGGACTCTGCAGGAGGAGCAACAGCATGCTGTGTCACATTGCTGACCCTGGGCCTGATCAGTGTGGACGTCTCCATACCACAGCAGATCGTCGTAGTGGACAGCACACTAGTGGACAACGAGGTGGTCAAGAGGTAAAACACACACACACACACACACACACACACACACACACACACACACACACAATAAGTGGGGAATTAGGTAAAGAATCAAACAACCAATAAGAAAGAATTAGAAAAATGAAGAAGGGAATTTAAGTGTGTTAGCTTCTATGTTAAAATGGTAGTGTAAATCTGATTGTGTGTGTGTGTGTGTGTGTGTGTGTTAGCATCACTAAAGAGCTGGATGAGGAGGATGAGGATGAAGCTGGAGCTCGATTTGAGGTGAAGGCTCACCAGGCATCTCACACCAACTACCTGCTGATGAAGGGATACTTTGTCCCGGGAATCATCAGCCTGAGGAACATCACATCTACCGAACACATCGCAGTCAACGCCTGCAGCCTGCGCATCCGTCTGCGCAACACACACTCGCACTCCCTGTTCACACAGACCAGTAAGATATACACACACTAATAAAGCTGTACGCTAAAGAAATGTAGTCTTTAATCTCTCTGTCTGCCTCTCTTTCTCTTCTCTCTATCAGACAGTGCAGTGTTTCCTGCTCTCTCTCTTCCCTCCTCTGTCTCCCACATGATTGACTGGCAGCATGTGGTTGGACGGAACTTCCTGGAGGAATGTGTGTCCATGTTGGGTTACACCAGTGAGGACCTAAAGGCTGTGCAGGAGGTCATGGTTACTGTGGAAACAGGGGCGGAGTTTGGCATTGATCTACAGGACTTGTACAGGAAGTGCACACACCTGCAACAGGTGGAGAAGGGGCGGAGCAAAACGTTGAAGGATTACATCCAGGTGAGAATATAGGAGTGTGTATGAGATATGTATCCTGTATAAATAGATTGTGTTTAATGTCCGTGTATGTGTGTAGGATCTGTTAGACTGTGAGAAGGTGTTGGAGGTGGGCGCTTTCTCTCCTCGCTTGGTCTGCATGAACTTTGCTGATGAGTGGCTGCTGCAGTGCCCTAAAGAACCTGAAGAACCTGTCCCTCAAAGAGCTCCACCCACCACCACTGACATCAATCCAGAAGCATCTTCCTCAGATAACTCCCCTGAAGCTCCGCCTACTTCACGCAAGCCACCCTTAAAGAGGCCATTAAATGAGTCGGACGATGATGTAGTCCCTCCTGTCAAGAGATCCACCATAGACGCTGTTACAACGGACACCGTGGAATTCGATGGAGACGAGGGTGGAGTTAAAACTCCTCTTCCACCTCCACCCACTTCTGTTAAAGAGGACGTGGTGCACAGTGATGATGCGCCAGCTTCACACATGTCTGAAACTTCTGTAACTAAAGACGACAATGTAACACAGAGTCAAGGTGTGTGTGTGTGTGTGTGTGTGTGTGTGTGTGTGTTGTTATTATTGTTAGGATTATTAGTTGTGAATGTGTTGTAAATGTTGTATGTTGGTGATGTAGGTGGAGAGAAGGCTGAGATCTCAGAGCAAAAGTAAGTCTCATTCCCATCCTCTCATAAATGTAACAATCTACACAGAATAATAATTCTCAACACACGGAGTTGGTTTTAAAAAGGTTTCAGGACTCGTTTATAAGAAAATCTTCTTCTTCTTCTTCTTGCTGCTGCTCCCATTAGGGGTCGCCACAGCGGATCATCCGTCTCCATACCACCCTGTCCTCTACATCTGCCTCTTTTACACCAACTACCTGCATGTCTTCCCTCACCACATCCATAAACCTCCTCCTTGGCCTTCCTCTTTTCCTCCTACCTGGTGGCTCCATCCTCAGCATTCTTCTACCAATATAATTCATGTCCCTCCTCTGCACATGTCCAAACCATCTCAATCTCGCCTCCCTCACCTTGTCACCAAAACATCCTACATGCGCTGTCCCTCTAATAAACTCATTTCTAATCTTGTCCATCCTCGTCACTCCCAACGAAAACCTCAACATCTTCAGCTCTGCTACCTCCAGCTCCACCTCCTGTCTTTTACTCAATGCCACTGTCTCTAATCCATACAACATCTCAGGTCTCACCACAGTCCTATAAACTTTCCCTTTCATTCTTGCAGATACCCTACTATCACAAATCACTCCTGTCACTCTTCTCCACCCACTCCACCCTGCCTGCACTCTTTTCTTCACTTCTCTAACACACTCTCCATTACTTTGCACTGTTGACCCCAGGTACCTGAACTCCTCCACCTTCTCCACCTCTTCTCCCTGCAACCGCACCCCTCCACTGCCCTCCCTCTCATTCACACACATGTACTCTGTCTTACTCCTACTGACTTTCATTCCCCTTCTCTCCAGCATGTATCTCCACCTCTCCAGGCTCTTCTCAACCTGCTCCCTACTCTCACCACAAATCACAATATCATCCATAAACATCATAGTCCAGGAGACTCCTGTCTGACCTCGTCCGTCAACCTGTCCATCACCACTGCAAACAGGAAAGGGCTCAGGGCCGATCCTTGATGCAGTCCAACCTTCACCCTGAACCAGTCTGTCGTACCTACTGCACACTTCACTGCCGTCACACTGTCCTCATACATGTCCTGCACCACCCTCACATACTTCTCTGACACACCTGACTTCCTCATACAATACCACAACTCCTCTCTTGGCACCCTGTCGACGCTTTCTAAATCCACAAATACACAATGCAATTCCTTCTGTCCTTCTCTATACTTCTCCATCAACATCCTCAAAGCAAATAAGGCATCTGTGGTGCTCTTCCTCGGCATGAAACCATACTGTTGCTCACAGATGGTCACCTCTTCTCTCAGCCTGGCTTCCACTACTCTTTCCCATAACTTCATGGTGTGACTGATCAACTTTTCCCCTGTAGTTACTGCAGGTCTGCACATCTCCTTTATGCTTAAAGATCGGTACCAGCACACTCTTCTCCATTCCTCAGGCATCTTCTCACCTTCCAAAATCCTGTTAAACAATCTGGTCAAAACCCACTGCCATCTCTCCTAAACATCTCCACGCTTCTACCGGTATGTCATCTGGTCCAACCGACTTTCCACTCTTCATCCTCTTAATCGCTGCTCTCACTTCCTCCTTACTAATCCTATCTACATCCTGCTTCACCAACTCCACATCATCCAACCTTCTCTCTCTCTGATTTTCCTCATTCATCAGCTGCTCAAAATACTCCCTCCACCTTCTCAACACACTCTCCTCACTAGTCAACACATTTCCTCTCCATCCTTTACTGCTCTAACTTGCAGTACATCCTTCCAGCTCGGTCCCTCTGCCTGGCCAATCGGTATAAATCCTTTTCTCCTTCCTTAGTGTCCAACCTCTTATACAGCTCCTCATATGCCTTTTCCTTGGCTTTCGCCACATCCTCTTAACCTGCTGCCGCATCTCCTTGTACTCCTGCCTACTTTTCTCATCACTCTGTCTATCCCACTTCTGTTTTGCCAACCTCTTTCTCCTTATGCTCTCCTGCACTTCCTCATTCCACCACCACGTCTCCTTGTCTTGCTTTCTATTTCCAGATGTCACACCAAGTACTTTTCTAGCTGCCTCCCTCATCACTCCTGCAGTAGTTGCTCAATCATCCAACACCTCTTCAACACCACTGAGCCTCTGTCTGACCTCTTCCTCCTTCAGTTTCCACCATCTTATTCTTCTTTCAGTCCTCACTCTCCTCCTCTTCTTCGCCTCCAAAACCATCCTACAGACCACCATCCGATGCTGTCTAGCTACACTGTCCCCCGCCAACACCTTACAGTCTCCAATCTCCTTCAGGTTGCATCTCCTGCATAGCACATAGTCCACCTGTGTGCACCTTCCTCCACTCTTATCGTCACCCTATGATCCTCCTTCTTCTTAAAATAAGTGTTCACCACTGCCATTTCCATCCTTTTAGCAAAATCTACCACCATCTGCCCTTCCACATTCCTCTCCTTAAAACCATACCTACCCATCACCTCCTCATCACCTCTGTTCCTTCACCTACATGCCCATTAAAGTCTGCCCCAATCACCAATCGTTCTTTCCTAGGTACACCATCTACCACTTCATCTAATTCACTCCAGAATCTTTCCTTCTCCTCCATCTCACAGCCAACTTGTGGAGCATAGGCACTGATGACATTTATCATCATCCTTCAACTTCCACCTTCACGATCATCACCCTATCAGAAACTCTCTTCACCTCCACTACACTCTTACTGTACTCTTCCTTCAGAATCACCCCTACACCATTTCTCTTTCCATCCACACCATGATAAAACAGTTTAAATCCACCTCCAATGTTCCTGGCCTTACCCCTTTCCACTTGGTCTCCTGAACACACAGCATATCTACCTTTCTCCTCTCCATCATATCAGCTATCTCTCCCTTTACCCGTCATAGTACCAACATTTAATGTACCAACCCAAACCTCCACTCTCCTGCACTGCTCCGTTCCCTGCCGTCTCTGTAGACGTCTTCCTCCTCTCCTTCTCCTCCTTCGGCCAACAGTAGCCCAATTTACACCGGTACCCTGTCGGCTAATGATACCTGTGGCGGTCGTTGTTAACCCGGGCCTCGACCGATCCGTTATGAAATTCTCATTTGTGATCCGCATATTTGATTTGGCACATGTTTTACGCTGGATGCCCTTCATAACACAACCCTCCACATTTACCCGGGCTTGGGACCGGCACTAAGAGTGCACTGGCTTGTGCATCCATAATGGCTGGGTTCGCCGTTTATAAGAAAATACTTCATTTAAATGCGTTTACACACGATCACCTTCAAAATAGTGCTCTTTCACAGTAATGCAGTGCTCCCTGCGTTCTTCTGGAACATCTTCTGGAAGTCTTATTTTCGAAGTGTGTCGAGCAACTTCTGCGATTCGCGGTATTGATTGCATCAAAATGGCAACCTTTTGAGTTCATCTTAATTTGTGGGAAGAGAGTAAAGTCTGCAGGCACCAAATCCAGCGAGTAGTGTTGAGGTTCATGAGTCCTAATACTATAAAAGAGTAAATCTCAACCCTAAATATTTAAATATAATAAATCACCTTCACCTAATACAGTAATAAACTGGATTGCAGTTTTAAAATCCATTCCAGTAGAGTCCAAATAGTGTAAAAGTCCAGATCACAACTCTAATTCAATAATAGAGTAGAGTCCAACTCTGGAGAAGTATAGAGAAGGTCAGAAGGAGTGAGGACCGTGTGACAGCAGTGAAGTGTGCAGTAGGAACGACAGACTGGTTCAAGGTGGAGGTGGAATTGCATCAAGGATCAGCTCTGAGCCCTTTCCTGTTTGCAGTGGTGGACAGATTGACAGACGAGGTCAGACAGAAGTCTTCATGGACTATGATGTTTGTGGATGATATTGTAAAGGGGGTATGGAGACGGATGATCAGCTGTGGAGACATCTAATGGGAGCAGCGAAGTAGAAGAGTAGATTCCAACTCTGTTGTTTTATTATGTATTTCTTGATAATGTAGTTAAATAATGAATTCCAGGCTCTAATTAAATATTTACATTTAGAGAATCCAGCTGTTTTTATTTTTTGAAGAACACTAAGTATGTTGTAATAATATTAATACACAGCTGCTAAAACTCCAGTGTAGCAGATTAATACAGTGTGTACCAGACCGTGATCATTTATATGTTATTAATTTACAATCTTGTATTTACTGTGTGTGTGTGTGTGTGTGTGTGTGTGTGTGTGATTTGAGCATGTTGAGATTTGTAGCTCGTCCATGGCGTGCAGTGGATGGGTCTGTGAACAGGCCGGTGTGTAAGGGGATGTTAGAAGCACTGCTGTTACACATCATGACCCACCCTGGGGTTCCTGAACCCACCCTGCTGCAGCATTACAGCAGAGTCCTGCAGCCACTGGTCATCCTAGATCTGTTAAAGGTAACACACACACACACACACACACACACACACACACACACACACCTGTTAAACACAGTGATCCATCACTCACTTGAATGTTATTTCTTCTCTCCCAGGTTCTTGAAGAATTGGGGTGTGTAACAAAACGCTTCACGGTTAAACGGCCCAAAGTGTCTCTGTTTTCTCGCCCTGCCATCCCCAAGGTCAAAGGTCATGGAGAGGTTGGTGTGATGGAGGATGTGGTGGGGTTTTATGAACCCACAGTGGACTGCAGTATAAGAATCTCTAAGCTCTTCCGCATGAGTCTAGCTGGAACAGATGGGTACAGATGTGTGCACACTGAACACACACACACACACATTCTTCAACAGAGTGCTTTTATTTAATTTAATTCTGTGTATAATTAAAGCCATATAATTTTCTGTATAAAGTTAATAAATAATGGTTTAATTCTAATCGTGTGTTTTATTTATTTTCCCCTCTCTGTGATTCGTATATACAGGGTTCAGTTGGAGGTTTCAGTGGAAGATAAAAGCGTTTCAGTGTTTAATAAGTGTGTGCCACAGTGATCTCCGGAGTTCGGCTGAAACTCTCTGAAAGTGCAGGTGATTTACAGGAGTTTCTCCTGCTGTGGAGAAAACAGAATTCATGTATAACGTTGTTGAGCCGTAACTTCAGTCTGGAGTCAGTCTACATCTATACTTTCCTTTGCATTGGTTACAAATCAGAGTCTATTTCAGTGTTGGAGCGAGACAGGAGGAACTTACAGTTCTGTGAACGTCCTGATCTCCTTCATGTACGGTGGGAATATGAAGATCATCATCTTCATTATTTGAGCTACCAACAAATAGCCTGCACCTTTTGATCTAAGTAGGTGTGGAGGATCCTCCTGGTACAGAAGTTCACTCAGATACTGCAGTGTGAGAGCGTTAAGTGCTTTATACGTCAGTAGTAGTATTTTATAATCAGTGTGAGATGTAATTGGGAGCAGTGTAGATGATTAAAACAGGGCTGATGTGATCATATTTTCTAGATCTAGTGAGGACTCTTACTGCTAAATAGATAAAGTAATATAGATATAGCAGTCATAGATAATACATGACAGTGGTGTAAATGATAGAGGAAGTAAAACAGCTCAGTTGACATCTGGTAAGAACAACAAACTCACATTGCTGCATACGTCCTGCTCCATAACATGTGGTGTGAGTAAGAAGCAAATACAAGAAAGTAAAATTTTTCCCTGAAACTACAGTAGGACATTTGTATTTACTGAAAGACATGCAGGAGTGTAACAGTGGCTTGAATTGATGTGTCACTGCAGTTTAACACCAGGAACGCCCAGATGTTCCTCCAGGGTTAGACTTTTGTTTGATTAAATGTTACTCATACACACAGTGAGATCAGATAAACCTTTATTCATTCTGAAGGAGATTTTTGTTACAATATATGTAAATAATAATGAGATTTGGGTATAAAGTGTGAGATTTAATGCCTGTGTGAATCATAATATAAACACACTCACACTGCTGTGACTTTTGAACTCTTTATGACTGATAATAAGATCCAGATTGTTGTATCGTTCTTTACTGAACTTCAGCTAAAGTCATCTTCAGGTACACACCGTTCTGTAATGCAGGAGAGTCTTGAGGTTTATGGGTTAGTGTGGTTGTTCTTGCAGGTGTTGGATGTTTAACGAAGTGTGAAGTGGAGTTTGATGGGTTCTTTAGGAGCTAGAAGGCCATTGTTGTTCAGCTCCAGAGGAACCTGATTGAAAAAATAGTTACTGTGATTAACAGTGTGAGCTGAATTTGGTGGTCAAGCAGGTTGTCAGCATCATCATTAGAGACATTAAACAACATAGGGGTAAGAAGATCCTGACCTTCGTTTCCTCAGAAAGACTGATGTCGAATCTCTGCAGAATCTTAACAACAGCCAGCTTAATGGCCATGAGGGCAAACCTCATCCCAATGCAGTTTCTGGGTCCAAAACCAAACGGCATGTAGACATACTGCTCGATGTTCTCCTTATTCTCCTGAGTGAACCTGAAACATAACAGCGTTAACATTTGTGTTTCATAAAGAGTCTGAATTCATCCATGGTTTCTGGGTCACATGTTTTGCTGATGGTCCTGAAGAAGGTTTCATCATATACTGACATGCTGGTAAAGCCAGTCACATGCAGTCCTGCTCTCCAAGTTTCCATCATGTATTCTCATAAGCTGCTTCCTACCTCTCCGGGTTGTAGGTCTCTGGATCAGTCCAAAATTCAGGGTCCCTATGTAGGGCGTAAATGGGGACCATAACGACGCTGTCCTTTGGGATGGTAAGACCGTTTATCTCAACGGTTTTCTTGCAGACTCTTTCAAGACGAAGAGCAACCGGGTACAACCTGAGGGACTCGTTCAGAGCAGCATCCAGATAATCCATGTTCATCACTGTGTCATAATCAACCACAGCCTGAAAACCAAAAGACAAAATAGTGAGAAGTGAAACAGGCAGAGTGTGTGTGTGTGTGTGTGTGTGTGTGTGTGTATAAAGTGTGTATAAACTCCTTCCTGGTCTTTAAACATGATTCATTCACCTTATTAGGGAAAGTTTCATCAATTTCCTCTGCAGTTTCTTCATGGTCTCTGGATTACTGGCCAGATTGAAGAAGAGGAACGACAGAGTGCTGCTGCTCGTCTCATAACCAGCAAAGATGAAGATCATGGACTGGGACAGGATCTCATGATCATTCAGACCTACACACACACACACACACTTACATATACTGTAAATACTTAATCTGTTTGTTGTCCCTTGTCCAAACAAATCTAATCTACTTCCACTTATTTAACACCAGATCTCTGTTTTCAGTTTAGTTCACACGCTGGTCCCAAACTGTTCTGTTTCTCTGAAATCCAATCCAAATGGCACTGAATTAAACCAACACAACCTGATGAAAGCTCACTGGGACACTCGAGACCAGGGGTGGAGCTGTGTTTGATTGTTTGCTGTTCAGAGCTGAAATGTTATCCTCATGGAAATGAATGAATGTTTTGTGGAAGGAATGAGAGAGAGAGGGAGAAATATTTCCTTTATAGGTTTGTAGTTCTGATCATTCATAATTAATTTGTATAAAAACATCTAATTACCCCAAATCTCTCAGATCACAGGAACAGGAAATACCTTTACTGGACTCTCTGCTGTTCAGATCACCATCCCCTGATTTCTGAGAATCGATCATCAGCTGCATGAAGTCCACTCGTTTCTGCAGAACATCAGAGATGCAATGAAACCTCAATAATATCTGATGGAGTGTAAATGAGTTTCTGGTTTTGTACCTTATGATCCTGAGCCACACGTTCAGACTTGATCTTTTGCAGTGAGGCGTAAAAGAAATCCGTCACTGCAGTCGGGAAAAAGGCGAAATTCATTTTCTCCAGCAGAGGAGCGATGAAGGGGAACAGAGCTGATCACAAACACAACAGAGGTCTGATTAGTGTCAAAACATTTCCTTACTTTACTGTGAATAAATATTAATCGCAGGAGAATTATTTACCAACAAGAAGAAACAGAGGGTTAAATAAATCAAACTTCAGCATTTTCTTGATGTTGGAGACGAATGGATCTTTAGGGTTGTTCAGGGAGTCGATATCGACACTGAAGGCTGTGCTCGTCACCACATCCATACTGTACGCTCCGAAAAACCTCAACAAACACATCATCACATTAACACACACACACACACACGAATGTTGTGAGTTACGTGTAACACCACAGTAGGATGGTTTACTCTTTAATATCTGCTGATTCTCCTCGCTCTGACGTCTTCTTCAGATTTTCAACCAGTGTGTGAGAATGTGACTTCATGATTCCAAACATCTGAGAAACAAGAAATAACATCTACTGTTATACACACACACACACACACACACACACACACACACACCTCCTTCAGTCTGCCGCTGGTGAACGATGGAGAGAGAACACCCCTGATCCTCCTCCAGTCCTCGTCCTCCACGATGGACACGGCGTCGTACAGAGGACCATTTAGACGGAAATTCTGAGAGAAATAAATAAATAAATTCTACATTAGACTCACTCTCACAGATCTAATAGTTCTAGATCAGATGGATTTTTATTATCACTTTGGATTTAAACAGATCTGCCTTCAGCTCTCAGAAATAAACAGATGACTATCAGTATAGAGTGTGAAAGTGTGTGATCTCTCTCTCAGTACACGAGGTGGTATCAAAAAGTGTGTAGAATAATGCTGTAAACTGGTGCTGTTCTGACCCACGTGCATTCCCTGTGAGTAGGAACGAAGAGCAAACGAGTGAAATTTGCCACAGAGACATTTAATGCGATCTACGTTTGACATACGGCGACGCCACGACGAGTCCTTCGAGGTGTTTCGAGCAGCACATGCGCTTCAAGAGCGGAAGAACTTCACTAGAAGGCGACAAGGAATCAGGAAGACCTTCAAGGAGTTGAACCCCTGAAAATGTCGAAACGGTTCGGCAACTTGTGCATGATGATCATCGGAGGACAATCCACATGATCTCACTTTCACACCCCTCACACTCTCCAAATTTGGCTCCTGCACTTTCACTTCACCCTCTTCCTAAAGATGAAGGTCCGGCTCTCTGTTTTGACACTGTTGCAGAAATTCAGTGTGAATGGCAGAAGGTGCTTGACGTGCTTAGAAAATAAGACTTCCAGGACATGTTCCAGAAGAACACTAGGGGCGCTGTATTGCTGTGCAAGGGGGCGATTTTGAAGGTGATTGTGTGAAAACAAAGATATATAAAGTACTTTATTGTAAACAGAGCGACTCTCCAAACTTTTTGATACCACCTCGTAGAGTGTATAAGTGTGTGTAGTGTGTGTGAGTGTATAAGTGTGTGTAGTGTGTGTGAGTGTGTGGAGTGTGTGTGTAGTGTGTGTGGTCTCTCACTCGGCGGTTGGTGAAGAGAGAGTAACACTCTTTAATCAGGACAGTTTTGATGATGTCGGTGTCCAGCACACAGAAACCTGGCTGTCTGCCGTCATATATCCTGTAAAATGTAAACGAGTAAACTGTGTGGTTCAGTAAAGTCTAATTCACATTTAACATAATTGTAATATAATTTGAGAAATTGCATAAAGTGATGGATGCCTTTGGTTCTGTAGCTCATCTACTAACATCACTCCTCAGAACTGAACAAGTAGTTACCCTAGGGTGGGGCAGCCAAGGCGACTTACACCAAAACCAAAACAGCCTTCATTACAGCTTCCCTATCCTCAAATATCCTCCTCCATTAAAGTCAATCCTCATCAAGGTAGATGCTTCTGAGGCAGGTGTCCATGTCTAACTCTCAGAGAAACCAACACGGCCCCTGGGCTGCTGGACGTTAAGGTAGTTCAGAAGAAACTGCGCAACTGACTGGAGGGTGTCGTCCTTCCATTTCATTTACAATCTTCACAGATCACTTATCAACCTTGAGTCTCTTATGTCCATGGTCCTCCATATTTTACAGGAAGTTCATGTTGCTACCCTACAAGGAAAGCTCATTATGTGAGCAAACACTGTTGTGGCTGCTGCTGGTCACCTGCCCTGGCTTTCATTACCCAGTCTACACCACAAGAGCTGGTGGTCTAATATACTGGCTAACATAATTAGCACATCATGCACCGTTTGTTCCCAAGTCCCTCTGTCAATACCTGCTGGAAAACTCATGAATCTCCACACACCACAGTGTCCCACAATGCCCCAGTAAACTGCAGTGGACTTTATCTCATTGAGTCTCGAAGTTCTTCAACATTAATGACTTTTCCAAACCTTTACAAGTCATTCCTTCCTCATGGATTCTATTAAATTTTCACAGGAATTTTTCTCATAATGTCACATGCAGCATCCTGAGACCCAGCCGAGTGCACCACAGATCTTCTGTCCTTTATTGTCTGGTATAAAGTGTACGTGAACACACTAACACACTCACCCCCAGATCTTTCCGTACTTCTGAAAACACTCCATATCAAAATTATGCATTCCCTAAAAAACAGAGAGAAATATTGTGTAGTTCACATCATCACTTTATCAGAGTTCAATCTTTATAATATCATATAAACTCACCTTACGGTACTGTAACATGGTTCCTAAAAACGGTACCGGTTGAGGACCAGGAACTCCCAAACGCTTAAAGAGCCCATAAGGCCAGTACCCGTACCTGCAACCAGCACATTACAGGCTTAATCTTCATCATCGTCATCATCATCATCATCATCCGCTGCATTTCAAAAGTTTGTGGACACCTGAGTATAAGATTGACACTGTTTTGATCATCCTATTCCACATTTGCTGTTATAATGAGCTCCACTCTTCTGGGAAGATGTTCCACTAGATTTTGTAGAGATTTCATTCAGCTACAAAGTGTTTGTAAAGTCAGGTACTGACGTAGGTGAGAAGGTGAGAAGGTCTGGGGTTCAGTCAGTGTTCACATTCATTCATGTTCATTAGGGTTGGAGCTCTATAGCAGAAGATCTTCCACTCCAACCCATGCAAAGCAACATGTTTTAATTGACACTTTTACTGGAGTCACATTTTACTTAGTTTCTCTACTTTTACTAAACTACCTGCTCTGTGTCCTTCAAACCACCACTGACTCTTGGTCTAAATCCTGGGGTTCAGCTGTGAAGACTGTGTTTGTTGTCAAAAGATAAACCAACATGAAGACCAGTGAGCTGTCTACAGGAGAAAAGCTACATATCTGTTGGTTCCTCAAATAATGAAGACTCCAGCAGGGGGCAGATGTTTCTCTTATAAACCCCACAGTTATGGAACAACCTTCCAATCAGTGTTCGGGACTCAGACACAGTCTCAGTGTTCAAGTCGAGGCTGAACACATATTTATTTAGTGGAGTCTTTAGTCAGTAGGTGTTTGTGAGGTAAAGGAGCAGATCTGGAGGGATCATGGATATGGAGTGTTTGGTGAACTGGGATATTTGGATGCTGTCGTCTCCTCACTCTCACACGTTCACTCAGGTTTGTTGATGGTGGTGTGGTGGGTCGTCTCTTATCCCAGAGATCCTCATGTCTGTGTTTCCTTCTGCTTCTCCCTTTTAGTTCTGCTGCCAGAGTGAATCTTACCAGAGTCCAAACTGCACAGTGACATTAACTTTCATACAACAATCAGGAGACTTAATAATCCATATCCTTCTCTTCCTGTCACCCTCTTCTCTCTCTCTCTCTCTCTTCCTCTTTCTCTCTCTTCCTCTTTCTCTCCCCCTCCCTCTCTCTCCCTCTTCTCTCTCTCTCTCTCTCTCTCTCTCTCTCTTTCTCTCTCGTTAAACATGCTCCTGAGGTTCCAGTGATCACTGTTCCTGCTCCTCTCCCCTCCGTAGATCTTCCCACTTCAGGCAGGTCTGCCTCTGGATAGTGTTCTCTTCGACTGGAGGCCACTCTGTGCAGCTGGGGACGGTATCCCATCAACACCTTGGGTGGTTCCATGTAATTCCGGAGTAGAACGGGTGCTTTTGAGGACGGATTGGACTGTAGTTGGTGTCACCGGTCTGCTGCACTGACTCGGGAGTGCAGTTTGCTTCTGATCATCATCACTGCACCCCGCAACTTTGTTGCTTCAAATGGACATTTGGTGCAACCCAGATGAGGATGGGTTCCCTCTTGAGTCTGGTTCCTCTCAAGGTTTCTTCCTTATGCCATCTCGGGGAGTTTTTCCTTGCCACAGTTGCTCATCAGGGACAAACTTATTTACAAAGAACATATTTATGTTTAATCACCACATTATCTGTGTAAAGCTGCTTTGAGACAATGTTCATTGTTAAAAGCGCTATACAAATAAACATTAATTGAATTGAATTGAATATTCTCAAGCTGGGAAAAGAGAAACTGTGCTGAAAAACAAGGAACCTCTGGTGTGACATGGTACAGAATGCACATAGAAAACAACAATAGCTGTTGACAGAACTGTTTCAAAAACCATGAAGAAAAAACACAAAACCTCCATCGGTGATATCATCAGAAACCTCCACAAAGCAGGCTGAAGGTTTTACCATTTAAAGATGACTTGGAGAACAGGAGTTTGAAGGAGATACCACAGAAAACAAACCTCTAATAATCAGTAAGGATCAGAAGACCAGACTGGAATTTACAAAGTATTACAGAGAAGAGCTTCAAAACTTCTGGAACCAACATGAACCTCCAGCACAGTGAGTAGAAAGGCATTAGGTAGAGAAAGAAAGGATCTGGATAAACGAGGGTGCAGTTGTTGCTAATAAAGTGCTCAGTAGGTGTGTATTGTAAATATGGTTGTCATTTATGAACACAAAAACAACATAAAACATTCCAATGAAATCAGTTATAGAAATAAAGAGCAGCACATAGTGGGGGTGGGGGTGTGTTCATGTTTATGTTCATCATCTACAAGACTAAATGAGGTGTCTTTCATGATCATAACCATGCAGTCCATACAGGGTGCACAAACTTATTCACACTTCCTTCTTTTCTGTCACAGTAACATCGAGATAATGTGTAACGTGAACGTCACTTACAGCAGGATGAGGCTGATGAGGATCAGGATCAGAGCCCAGGTCTCAGCTGAGAAGCTCCACCAACACGCCATGGTGAGGAGCAGCAGAACTGTTCCTCCTACTGACTCTTATTACTGTTAGTATCAGTAGGAGTTTAAGTGTCCAGACATCCAGAGACGCTGCAGTCTGAGGTTCATGTAGTGTTCGTGAGAGACAGAAAACAAGAGAGAGGGAGGGAGAGCTGGAACAGAACCTCCCACTACACACACACACACACACACACACACACACAGAGCCAGAGGGAGTGTTATACAACTAATGCAATCTCTGAGGAATTTGCCTGCTTTCTCAATAATAGAAAGAAGAAAAGAAGTGAAAAAGTGAGATTCCGTGTGTGTGTGTGTGTGTGTGTGTGTGTGTGTGTGTGTGTGTGTGTGTGTGTGTGTGTGTGTGTGTGTGTGTGTGTGTGTGTGTGTGTGTGTGTGTGTGTGTGTGTATGTGTGTGTGTGTGTGTGTGTGTGTGTGTGTGTGTATGTGTGTGTGTGTGTGTGTGTGTGTGTGTGTGTGTATGTGTGTGTGTGTGTGTGTGTGTGTGTGTGTTCCTGATAAAACATTATGGCTGTTCATAATCTATATTTGCTAAAACCTATAGCGCTATGAAACACACTATATGAAGGAGAGAGATAAGATTTTATGCACAAACACACACACAGTCACGTGCGCACACACGCACAAACACACCCCACACCCACACCCACACACAAACTCAGTTAACCTCTAAACAAAAACCAGGAAACAACCTGTATAGATTCCCAGCTGACTGCCTGTTTGAGCAGCTTACAGCAGAACCTTCTACAGGAGGTGTGTGAGGCTTAAACCTCATCTCGATTTCAGGGTAATAAAGATTATTAGAGGTGATATCAAGGTCACCTGTAACAGAACTTAATATAATTATACCTGTGTTTTTTATGGTGGGGTTAAACAGTATACTGCAGTGAACCACTTCAGAACCTTAACATCTTCTTTAAATCTATTCCACGGTTCACTCATATACTTTGTGTGTGTGTGTGTGTGTGTGTGTGTACACTGTCCAACGTATTACAGTGAGACATTTGTGTTTGAAATCAAAAGACAGATATTAAAGCTTTCAGATTTTATTTCCTGATATAAACGTTTAGATGTTCAGCTGCTTGAGACTGACTGGTGTTTCAGTGTGAAGATCAGACAGATGTCTATCAGAGACAAGCAAGATATTGTAAAGAGCTTCAGGCAGAGACAATACAGTTTAGAATGTATTATGAGAAAAACGAGAAAAACAAGAAAAATAGAACCAAAAGAACAATGACATCACCAACAACCTCCATGTGGGGATCCACTGAAGATCCACTGATGGATAAGTTGTGATCATTCATTCTGAACATGTATATTAATATTTGTACGTTTAAAAACATATACTTTACCACAGTTATAGGATCTGGTCTTATCAGAGAGTCTGGTTAGATCTTTCTAACCACAACCAGATTAGGTTCTGAGAACTGCTATTTTTATCTCTCTATAGACATCTCTCTCAACAAAATAATAACTGGTATAATCAAGGCTAATGACAGTAATTAATCTTAAACAGTTAAACGTTGGGCTCTTTTACTGCTTTTCCACAATAAAAAGCTTCATTTAAATTAAACAATATTAAAATCCTTTTATAAAAATGTGTCAATGAGAAAAAACTGTGCTTTAGTCCA
Source organism: Silurus meridionalis (assembly GCF_014805685.1). Lineage (NCBI taxonomy): Eukaryota > Metazoa > Chordata > Actinopteri > Siluriformes > Siluridae > Silurus > Silurus meridionalis. The sequence continues at coordinate 678,969 of NC_060907.1, forward strand.
CAATAAAAGCATTAAAACGCAGTAAAAAGGGCTGAACATTGTTTAAGCAGACGCTATGAGAGTCTAGGAGTTCATGTGGCTGAGTCTGGTGTGTTCCGAGGTGTGAATTTGAGTTTTATGGGGTGTTTAGGAGCCAGAACTCCAGTGTTGATCAGCTCCAGAGGAACCTGGTTGAAAAATAAGAAAATTTCTATTACCAACATTACTAACATTACTAACTAATCAAGTCACATTATCTGTACAAGGTTTAAGATGGTTTAAGAAGATCCTGACCTTCGTTTCCTCAGAAAGACTGATGTTGAATCTCTGCAGAATCTCAACAACAGCCAGCTTAATGATCACAAGGGCAAACCTCATCCCAATGCAGTTTCTGGGTCCTAAACCAAACGGCATGTAGGCATACTGCTCGATGTTCTCCTTATTCTCCTGAGTGAACCTGAAACAACATGAAGAATCAACAAATAACAGGCAATTTCCCTCCAGAGCACAAGAGGGCACCTTAACTTGAGCAATATAACTAAACTTAATAAGCCTAAAGCTCTGTTCAGACTGGATGTAATTATATATGAAGAATTATATATGAAGACTTCATCATATTGTTCTTACGTACTCAGTTTTAATAAGTTCACATGGTAAAAACTTGAATCCAGTTCAAGCCAAATCCTGTATGATGATGTAGTTTTCTAAGCAATCCATCATAAGGAAAATGTTCTGATATTAAACACATTAACAAATGATTGTTAGTAAATTATTCCTGGATTTACACAGAGAAACTGATCCTGACAGGACTAATGGTGAACTAATGAAATCTGCTATGAGAAATTCATGAAAACTGATTTGTTCACTGTTCTTGTTAGATGGAAAACCCAGTTAAAAATAACTTCCTACCTCTCAGGGTTGAAGGTGTCTGGATCGGTCCAGTATTCAGGGTCTCTGTGTAGCGTGTAAGTGGGGATCACGATGACAGTGTTTTTTGGGATAGTAAGACTGTTGATTCGAACCGTTTTCTTGCAGACTCTTTGCAGACGAAAAATAACTGGGTACAATCTGAGGGACTCGTTCAGAGCAGCATCCAGATAATCCATGTTCATCATCATGTCATAATCAACTGCAGCCTGAAAAAAAAATACATGAAAGATAATCCACCCCAGTCTGTCCATCTCAGTCTGTGTGTCACACACAGTCTCCATGTAGACTCCTTTCATAAAGTCTATGAAGAGAGTTAAACAGGTGCTCTGTCTAACCACAGCTGAAGTGAGGAAAACTCTAAGCCCCGGCAGAGGGAATGCACAGAACAGCTAGCGGATGTCTTCACCGACATCTTCAACCTCTCCCTGAGCAGCACCACTGTTCCTACCTGCCTCAATGACTATCGTCCCGTCACGCTCACAACTATCATGATGAAGTGCTTTGAGAGGCTCATCATGAGGTACATCAAGACTCAGCTTCCACCATCACTGGACCCAATACAGTTTGCGTATCGTCCAAAACGTTTCACTGACGATGCCATGCCACGACCCTCCATCTGGCCCTCACCTATCTGGGCAATATGGAATCATATGTACGAATGCTGTTCATAGACTTCAGCTCAGCATTCAACACAATCATTCCTCAGCACCTGATTGAGAAGCTGAGCCTACTGGGCCTGAACATCTCCCTCTGTAACTGGATCCTGGACTTCCTGACTGGGAGACCTCAGTCAGTCTGGATCGGAAACAGCATCTCCAGCACCACCACACTGAGCACTGGGGCACCTCAGGGCTGTGTGCTCAGCCCACTGCTGTTCACTCTGCTGACTTACGACTGTGTAGCAATGCACAGCTCGAATCACATCATCAAGTTTGCCGATGACACAACCGTAGTGGGTCTCATCAGGAGGACTGATGAGTCAGCATACAGAGAGGAGGTGCAACAGTTAACAGCCTGGTGTGGCACAAACAACCTGTCTCTGAACGTGGACAAAACTAAAGAGATGGTTGTGGACTTCAGGAGAACACAGAGTGACCATTCTCCACTGATGATCGATGGATCCTCAGTGGAGATCATCAAAAGCACCAGATTACTTTGTGTTCATCTGGTGGAGAACTTCACCTGGTCACTCAACACCAGCTTCATCACCAAGAAAGACCAGCAGAGTCTCTACTCCCGAGAAGGCTGAGGAAAGCCCATCTCCCTCCCCCCATCCTGACCATGTCAACCAGGGAACACAATATTGTTCCCAATTTCCCAATTTTAATAATAAGAATAAGAGAATAAAAAGAACAATTCACCTCATTAGGGAAAGTTTCATCTATTTCCTCCTGCAGTTTCTTCATGGTCTCTGGATTACTGGCCAGATTGTAGAAGAGGAACGACAGCGTCTTGTTGCTTGTCTCATAACCAGCAAAGATGAACACCAAGGACTGGGACAGGATCTCATGATCATTTAGACCTTCAGTCATTACTAACACACACACACACACACACACACACACACACACATTATCACAAGGATGTTTTGCCCTGATTTTTGATCTATGATCCACATTCCCATGTAGTTGAGAGCCCTGTATTAATCGTTGCACCCAGTCTCTTCTTATCTGGTCTTATCTGGTTTGTCATGAAATTTACAGAATAATCGTAGAGTTTTTTTACTAAAGGAAATACCTTTATTCCTCTCTTTGCTGTTCAGATTGTTGCTGTCTTTCTGAGAATCAATCATCAGCTGCAGGAAGTCCACTCGTCTCTGCAGAAAAACAGAAATAATTATATAAGATTTAAAATGCTAAGTAGTTTTAGGTGTAGGTGTAGGTCTTTTGGTGTAAACCAGAATTGTTGTACCTTATGAGCCTGAGCCAGACGTTCAGACTTGACCTTTTGCAGGGAAGTATAAAAGAAATTTGTCACTGCAGTCGGGAAAATAGAAATATTCATTTGCTCCAGCAGGGGTGTGACGAAGGGAAACAGAGCTAAACAGGAAAAAAAAAAGGAAAAAAAACAAAAAACAGAAAATACCATCTGATGAAAATCCTCATTTGTATAACAAACAGAAACCCAGCAAATACAAATGTAAATCTGCCCTTTAAATGTCTGAAATGTAATCGTTTACAATATCATGAAATTACCAGTGGCAAGAAACAGAGGGTTGAATACATTTAAATCCAGCAGTTTCTTGATGTTGTCAACAAATGGATGGTTGGGGTTGTTCAGAGATTCAATATTGACACCAAACGCAGTGTTGGTCACCACATCCAGACTGTACGGTCCAAAAAACCTTACATCAACAAAAACATCACATCAAAACAAATCAAAAAGTACATTTTAAAATAATCCTGTAATTTACCGCAGTTCAGAATCAACAAAAACACCCAGTGTGGAGTCCAGCAGCTTGTATTACACATTTGTTCAAGATAAGATCATTATCCAGGATTTGCACGTCATATACTGTATATCAAGAGCTGCTTTATACATCTGACCTCTTTTTAATGACCAGTGATGAAAAGAAAAACTCATATCTGAAAGATATAAACAACCACTCCACTAATTTCTCATGTTATTAGATGTTATCTGTTTATCTTGTCATTACTAGCAAAATGTACAATATTGCAGCTAGTGGTCAGAACCAGGAACTACAACAAGTGCTAAATACAGATTCATTAAGGGCAGGAATCATTCAAACTCATGGCTCCTTGCAAACTCATGGTTCATTATCAGCATGAAGTCTTATATATTTCAGCAGAAGTCTGTAAATGCAGACAGTGGGTCCATGACATACAGAAATATTTCTATTCCAAATTTAGGGAACATGAAAGGGGAAAAATAGGGCTGGAATTCCTGCACAAAATGCTGCGAATCTCGATTAATGATAATATACTCCAAACACATCAAACATTTAAAACATGACTGTATCACACACACACACACACACACACACACACACACACACACACACACACAAACAAGAGTAGGATGGTTTACTCTTTAATATCTGCTGATTCTCCTCGCTCTGACGTCTTCTTCAGGTTTTCAACCAGTGTGTGAGAATGTGACTTCATGATTCCAAACATCTGAGAGACAAGAAATAACATCTACTGTTACACACACACACACACACACACACACACACACACACACACACACACACACACACCTCCTTCAGTCTGCCGCTGGTGAATGATGGAGAGAGAACACCCCTGATCCTCCTCCAGTCCTCGTCCTCAGCGGTGGTCACTGCGTCGTACAGAGGACCACTCAGAGGGAATTTCTGAGGAAAACAAATAATTTGCCATTTAGTTTTTTATATTTTAGTCCAAATTGAAGAACTGAACTGAAAATCACACACACACACACACACACACACACACACACACACACACACACACACACACACACACACACACAGTGTGTGACTGACCTGTACAACCCGGACTCAAACACACACTGGTCCTCACTGCACACATCCATGCCCATATTATATCACCTCATTACTACAAACTGTTTACATGCTGTTTCTGCACTTCTTTTCTTCACTGCTGCTGTTGTTGTTTTGTTGTTTAATGAGATGTTCACTCCTCTACTCACTTCTCTTTTACTCACCACACTGTAATATACAGCAGGTGTTTGTCCTACACAGTCTTGTGTTGTGTTTGCACCAGGTTGCACACGATGCACTTTATGTGGCGAAGACACTTACAGTCCTGAACTCTGTGTTCTGTGTGTAGTTTTATGTTGTGTATGGAGCACCAGGGTTCAGGAGGAACGTTGTTTCAAGTCACTGTGTGCTGAGTCACATATATATAAATCACAATAAAAGCTTCTTGACTTGATTGTTCATATTTAAAATAATTGTACACATTTTTCCATCTGTTTATCTGTCTGTCCTCAAACTCAGTAAAGAGTGTATAAGTGTGTGTAGTGTGTGTGTAGTGTGTGTGTGGTCTCTCACTCGGAGGTTGGTGAAGAGAGAGTGTGTGTAGTGTGTGTGAGTGTGTGTAGTGTGTGTGTAGTGTGTGGTCTCTCACTCGGCGGTTGGTGAAGAGAGTGTGTAGTGTGTGTGAGTGTGTGTGTAGTGTGTGAGTGTGAGTGTGTGTGTGTGTGTGTGTGTGGTCTCTCACTCGGCGGTTGGTGAAGAGAGTGTGTGTGTAGTGTGTGTAGTGTGTGTAGTGTGTGTGGTGTGTGTGTAGTGTGTGTGTGTGTGTGAGAGTGTGTGTGTAGTGTGTGTGAGAGTGTGAGTGTAGTGTGTGTAGTGTGTGGTCTCTCACTCGGCGGTTGGTGAAGAGAGAGTGTGTGTGTGTGTGAGAGTGTGTAGTGTGTGTGAGAGTGTGAGTGTGTAGTGTGTAGTGTGTAGTGTGTGGTCTCTCACCGCGGTTGGTGAAGAGAGTGTGTAGTGTGTGTAGTGTGTGTAGTGTGTAGTGTGTGTGTAGTGTGTGGTCTCACCGGCGGTTGGTGAAGAGAGAGTGTGTGTAGTGTGTGTAGTGTGTGTGTAGTGTGTGTGGTCTCTCACCGGCGGTTGGTGAAGAGAGTGTGTGTGTGTGTGTAGTGTGTGTGTGTAGTGTGTGTGGTCTCTCACCGCGGTTGGTGAAGAGAGAGTGTGTGTGTGTATGTGTGTAGTGTGTGTGTGTGAGAGTGTGTGTGTAGTGTGTGTAGTGTGTGGTCTCTCACTCGGTGGTTGGTGAAGAGAGAGTGTGTAGTGTGAGAGTGTGTGGTGTGTGTAGTGTGTGTGTGTGTAGTGTGTGTGAGAGTGTGAGTGTGTAGTGTGTGTGAGAGTGTGTGTGTGTGTAGTGTGTGTAGTGTGTGTGAGTGTGAGTGTGTAGTGTGTGTAGTGTGTGGTCTCTCACTCGGTGGTTGGTGAAGAGAGAGTGTGTGTAGTGTGTGTGAGAGTGTGTGTGTGTGTGTAGTGTGTGTAGTGTGTGTAGTGTGTGTAGTGTGTGTGAGAGTGTGTGAGTGTGTAGTGTGTGTAGTGTGTGTGGTCTCTCACCGGCGGTTGGTGAAGAGAGAGTGTGTAGTGTGTAGTGTGTGTGTAGTGTGTGTGTAGTGTGTGTGTAGTGTGTGTGGTCTCTCACCGGCGGTTGGTGAAGAGAGAGTGTGTAGTGTGTGTGTAGTGTGTGAGAGTGTGAGTGTGTAGTGTGGTGTGTGTGTGTAGTGTGTGTGTGTAGTGTGTGTGGTCTCTCACCGCGGTTGGTGAAGAGAGAGTGTGTGTAGTGTGTGTAGTGTGTGAGAGTGTGAGTGTGTAGTGTGTGTAGTGTGTGTGGTCTCTCACTGGTTGGTGAAGAGAGTGTGTAGTGTGTGTGAGAGTGTGTGTGTAGTGTGTGTGTAGTGTGTGTAGTGTGTAGTGTGAGTGTGTAGTGTGTGTAGTGTGTGTGGTCTCTCACTCTGCGGTTGGTGAAGAGTGTGTGTGTGTGTAGTGTGTGTAGTGTGTGTGTAGTGTGTGTAGTGTGTGGTCTCTCACTCTGCGGTTGGTGAAGAGAGAGTGTGTGTGTATAGTGTGTGTGTGGTCTCTCACCGGCGGTTGGTGAAGAGAGAGTGTGTGTGTGTGTAGTGTGTGTGTAGTGTGTGGTCTCTCACCGCGGTTGGTGAAGAGAGAGAGTGTGTGTGTAATGTGTAGTGTGTGTGAGTGTGTAGTGTGTGTGTAGTGTGTGTGGTCTCTCACTCTGCGGTTGGTGAAGAGAGAGTGTGTGTGTAGTGTGTGTAGTGAGTGTGTGTAGTGTGGTCTCTCACTCAGCGGTTGGTGAAGAGAGAGAGTGTGTGTGTGTAGTGTGTGTGGTCTCACCGGCGGTTGGTGAAGAGAGAGTGTGTGTAGTGTGTGTAGTGTGTAGTGTGTGTGGTCTCTCACCGCGGTTGGTGAAGAGAGAGTGTGTAGTGTGTGTGTGTAGTGTAGTGTGTGTGAGTGTGTGTGTGTAGTGTGTGTGTGTGTGTGTGTGTAGTGTAGTGTGTGTGGTCTCTCACTCGTGGTTGGTGAAGAGAGTGTGTGTGTGTGTGTAGTGTGTGTGAGTGTGTGTGTGTGTAGTGTGTGTGTGGTCTCTCACTCGGCGGTTGGTGAAGAGAGAGTGTGTAGTGTGTGTAGTGTGTGGTCTCTCACTCGTGGTTGGTGAAGAGAGAGTGTGTGTGTGTAGTGTGTAGTGTGTAGTGTGTGTGTAGTGTGTGTGTGTGTGTGGTCTCTCACTCGCGGTTGGTGAAGGAGAGTGTGTGTGTGTGTGTGTAGTGTGTGTGGTCTCTCACTCGGCGGTTGGTGAAGAGAGAGTGTGTGTAGTGTGTGTAGTGTGTGTAGTGTGTGTAGTGTGTGTAATGTGTGTGTGTGTGTGGTCTCTCACTCGGCGGTTGGTGAAGAGAGAGAGTGTGTGTAGTGTGTGTGTGTGTGTGTAGTGTGTAGTGTGTGTGGTCTCTCACTCGGCGGTTGGTGAAGGGAGTGTGTGTGTGTATTGTGTGTGTAGTGTGTGTGTGTGTGTGTGTGTGTAGTGTGTGTAGTGTGTGTGGTCTCTCACTCGTGTTGGTGAAGAGAGTGTGTGTGTGTGTGTGTAGTGTGTGTAGTGTGTGTGAGTGTGTAGTGTGTGTGGTCTCTCACCGGCGGTTGGTGAAGAGAGAGTGTGTAGTGTGTGTAGTGTGTAGTGTGTGTGGTCTCTCACTCGGCGGTTGGTGAAGAGAGAGTGTGTGTGTGTGTAGTGTGTGTAGTGTGTGTGGTAGTGTGTGTGGTCTCACTTGGCGGTTGGTGAAGAGAGGTGTGTGTGTGTGTGTGTGTATGTGTGTAGTGTGTGTGTCTCTCACTCGGCGGTTGGTGAAGAGAGAGAGTGTGTGTGTGTGTAGTAGTGTGTGTGTGTGTAATGTGTAGTGTGTGTGGTCTCTCACTCGGTTGGTGAAGAGAGAGAGTGTGTGTGTAGTGTGTGTGTAGTGTGTGTGTGTGTGTGTAATGTGTGTGTGTGGTCTCTCACTCGTGGTTGGTGAAGAGTGTGTGTGTAGAGTGTGTGTGTAGTGTAGTGTGTGGTGTGTAGTGTGTGTAGTGTGTGGTCTCACTCGGCGGTTGGTAAAGAGAGTGTGTGTGGTAGTGTGTGTGTGTGTGAGTGTGTAGTGTGTAGTGTGTGTGGTCTCTCACTCGGCGGTTGGTGAAGGAGAGTGTGTGTGTGTAGTGTGTGTGTAGTGTGTGTGTGTGTGTGGTCTCTCACCGGCGGTTGGTGAAGAGAGAGTGTGTGTGTGTGTGTAGTGTGTAGTGTAGTGTGTGTAATGTGTGTGTGTGTGGTCTCACCGGCGGTTGGTGAAGAGAAAGAGTGTGTGTGTAGTGTGTGTAGTGTGTAGTGTGTGTGTGTGTAATGTGTGTAGTGTGTGTGGTCTCTCACTCAGCGGTTGGTGAAGAGAGAGTGTGTGTAGTGTGTGTGTAGTGTGTGTGTGTAGTGTGTGTAGTGTGTGTGGTCTCACTTGGCGGTTGGTGAAGAGTGTGTGTATGTGTGTGTAGTGTGTGAGTGTGTAGTGTGTGTAGTGTGTGTGGTCTCTCACCGCGGTTGGTGAAGGAGAGAGTGTGTGTGTAGTGTGTGTGTGTGTGTGTAGTGTGTGTAGTGTGTGGTCTCTCACCGGCGGTTGGTGAAGAGAGTGTGTGTAGTGTGTAGTGTGTGTGTGTGTAGTGTGTGTGGTCTCTCACCGCGGTTGGTGAAGAGAGAGAGTGTGTGTGTGTGTGTAGTGTGTAGTGTGTGTATGTGTAGTGTGTGGTCTCTCACCGGCGGTTGGTGAAGGAGTGTGTGTGTATTGTGTGTGTAGTGTGTGTGTGTGTGTAGTGTGTGTGGTCTCTCACTGCGGTTGGTGAAGGAGTGTGTGTGTATTGTGTGTGTAGTGTGTGTGTGTGTAGTGTGTGGTCTCTCACTCTGCGGTTGGTGAAGAGAGTGTGTGTGTGTAGTGTGTGTAGTGTGTAGTGTGTGTGAGTGTGTAGTGTGTGTAGTGTGTGGTCTCACTCGGCGGTTGGTAAAGAGAGAGTGTGTGTGTGTAGTGTGTGTGTAATGTGTGTAGTGTGTGTGGTCTCTCACCGCGGTTGGTGAAGAGAGAGTGTGTGTAGTGTGTGTGTAGTGTGTAGTGTGTGTGTGTAGTGTGTAGTGTGTGTGTGTGGTGTGTAGTGTGTAGTGTGTGTGGTCTCTCACTCGGCGGTTGGTGAAGAGAGAGAGTGTGTAGTGTGTGTGTAGTGTGTGTGTGTAGTGTGTGTAGTGTGTGTGAGTGTGTAGTGTGTGTAGTGTGTGTGTGTAGTGTGTGTGTAGTGTGTGTAGTGTGTGTGGTCTCTCACTCAGTGGTTGGTGAAGAGAGAGAGTGTGTAGTGTGTGTAGTGTGTGTGTGTGTGTGTAGTGTGTGTGTGGTCTCTCACCGGCGGTTGGTGAAGAGAGAGTGTGTGTGTGTGTAGTGTGTGTAGTGTGTGTGTAGTGTGTGTGGTCTCACTTGGCGGTTGGTGAAGGAGAGAGTGTGTGTGTAGTGTGTGTGTAGTGTGTGTAGTGTGTGTGGTCTCACCGGCGGTTGGTGAAGAGAGAGAGTGTGTGTGTGTAGTGTGTGTAGTGTGTGTAATGTGTAGTGTGTGGTCTCTCACCGCGGTTGGTGAAGAGAGAGAGTGTGTGTGTAGTGTGTGTGTAGTGTGTGTGTGTGTGTGTGTGTGTAATGTGTAGTGTGTGTGGTCTCTCACTCAGTGGTTGGTGAAGAGAGAGTGTGTGTAGTGTGTGTGTGTAGTGTGTGTGTAGTGTGTGTAGTGTGTGTGGTCTCACTGGCGGTTGGTGAAGAGAGAGTGTGTAGTGTGTGTGTGTGTGTGAGTGTGTAGTGTGTGTAGTGTGTGTGGTCTCTCACCGGCGGTTGGTGAAGAGAGAGTGTGTGTGTGTGTGTAGTGTGTGTGTAATGTGTGTAGTGTGTGTGGTCTCTCACTCGTGTTGGTGAAGAGAGAGAGTGTGTGTAGTGTGTAGTGTGTGTATGTGTAGTGTGTGGTCTCACCGCGGTTGGTGAAGGAGTGTGTGTGTATTGTGTGTGTAGTGTGTGTGTGTGTGTGTAGTGTGTGTGGTCTCTCACTCGTGGTTGGTGAAGAGAGTGTGTGTGTAGTGTGTGTAGTGTGTGTAGTGTGTGTGTGTGTATGTGTAGTGTGTGGTCTCTCACTCTGCGGTTGGTAAAGAGAGAGTGTGTGTAGTGTGTGTGTGTAATGTGTAGTGTGTGGTCTCACTGCGGTTGGTGAAGAGAGAGTGTGTAGTGTGTGTGTGTAGTGTGGTGTGTGTAGTGTGTGTGTAGTGTGTAGTGTGTGTAGTGCAGTGTGTGTGGTCTCACCGGCGGTTGGTGAAGAGAGAGTGTGTAGTGTGTAGTGTGTGTGAGTGTAGTGTGTAGTGTGTGTGGTCTCTCACTGGCGGTTGGTGAAGGAGAGAGTGTGTGTAGTGTGTGTGTAGTGTGTGTAGTGTGTGTGTGTAGTGTGTGTGTGCAGTGTGTGTGGTCTCTCACTCGCGGTTGGTGAAGGAGAGAGTGTGTGTGTGTAGTGGTGAAGAGAGAGTGTGTAGTGTAGTGTGTGTAATGTGTAGTGTGTGGTCTCACTCGGTGGTTGGTGAAGAGAGAGTGTGTGTGTGTGTAGTGTGTAGTGTGTAGTGTGTGTAGTGTGTGTAGTGTGTGTATGTGTGTAGTGTGTGGTCTCACTCGGTTGGTGAAGAGAGTGTGTGTGTATGTGTGTGTAGTGTGTGTAGTGTGTGAGTGTAGTGTGTAGTGTAGTGTGTGGTCTCTCACCGGCGGTTGGTGAAGGAGAGAGTGTGTGTGTGTGTGTAGTGTGTGTGTGTGTGTGTAGTGTGTGTGTGTGTGTGTGGTCTCACTCGGCGGTTGGTGAAGGAGAGTGTGTGTGTGTGTAGTGTGTAGTGTGTGTGGTCTCACCGGCGGTTGGTGAAGGAGAGTGTGTGTGTGTGTAGTGTGCAGTGTAGTGTGTGCAGTGTGCAGTGTAGTGTGTGTGTGTGTGTGTAGTGTGTGCAGTGTGTGTAGTGTGTAGTGTGTAGTGTGTGTAATGTGTAGTGTGTGTGGTCTCTCACTCGGTTGGTGAAGAGAGAGAGTGTGTGTAGTGTGTGTAGTGTGTAGTGTGTGTGGTGTGTGTAGTGTGTGTGTGAGTGTGTGTGTGTAGTGTGTGTAGTGTGTGTGTAGTGTGGTCTCTCACTCGGTTGGTGAAGAGAGAGTGTGTGTAGTGTGTGTGTAGTGTGTGTGTGTGAGTGTGTAGTGTGTGTGTGTGTGTGGTCTCACTCGGCGGTTGGTGAAGAGAGTGTGTGTGTGTGTGTGTGTGTGTAGTGTGTGTAGTGTGTGGTGTGTGTGGTGTGTGTAGTGTGTAGTGTGTGTAGTGTGTGTGTGTGTAGTGTGTGTGTAGTGTGTGTAGTGTGTGTGTGTGTGTAGTGTGTGTGGTGTGTGTGTGTGTGGTCTCTCACCGGCGGTTGGTGAAGAGAGAGTGTGTGTGTAGTGTGTGTGTAGTGTGTGTGTGGTGTGTGTGGTGTGTGTGTAGTGTGTGTAGTGTGTGTGTGAGAGTGTGTGTAGTGTGTGTGTGTAGTGTGTAGTGTGTGTAGTGTAGTGTAGTGTGTGTAGTGTGTGTGTAGTGTGTGTGTAGTGCAGTGTGTGTGTGTGTGTGTGTGTGTATAGTGTGTGTGTAGTGTGTGTGTAGTGTGTGTAGTGTGGTGTGTGTAGTGTGTGTGTGTGTAGTGTGTAGTGTGTAGTGTGTGTGTAGTGTGTAGTGTGTGTGTGTGTGTGTGTAGTGTGTGCAGTGTGTGTGCAGTGTGTGTAGTGTGCAGTGTGTGTGTGTGTGTGTAGTGTGTGTGTAGTGTGCAGTGTGTGTAGTGTGTGTGTAGTGTGTGTAGTGTGTGTAGTGTGTGTAGTGTGTAGTGTGTGTGTAGTGTGTGCAGTGTGTGTAGTGTGTGTGTGAGTGTGTGTAGTGTGTGGTGTGTGTGTGGTCTCACTCGGCGGTTGGTGAAGAGAGTGTGTGTAGTGTGTGGTGTGTGTGTGTGAGTGTAGTGTGTGTGTGTAGTGTGTGTGTGTGTGTGTGTGTGTAGTGTGTGTGTGTGGTCTCACTCGGCGGTTGGTAAAGAGAGAGTAACACTCTTTAATCAGGACGGTTTTGATGATGTCGGTGTCCAGCACAGAGGATCGGCCTCCTCGCCTCATAGATCCTGTAATTACCATCAGAAACATCAACATTCTCACGTCACATCACTGCAACATGAGTGTCATCAGTTCCACACAAACATCCACATCACTAGTGAACACACACACACACACACACACACACACACTAACACACTCACCCCCAGATCTTTCCGTACTTCTGAAAACACTCCATATCAAAATGATGGATTCCCTAAAAAACAGAGAGAAATATTGTGTAGTTCACATCATCACTTTATCAGAGTTCAATCTTTATAATATCATATAAACTCACCTTACGGTACTGTAACATGGTTCCTAAAAACGGTACCGGTTTAGGACCAGGAACTCCCAAACGCTTAAAGAGCCCATAAGGCCAGTACCCGTACCTGCAACCAGCACATTACAGGCTTAATCTTCATCATCATCATCATCATCATCATTCTACACACACACACACACACACACACACACACACAGTGAGGTGGAGGGCAGGAAGGATGACAATGACACTTTAGTGTTGTTATATCAGTGTTTATCACATGGTGGCGCTGGACACAATTCAGATCATTTTAAGTGAACTGCTGTGTAACATGAACAATTACTGCTGTGGTTTCATCTCAAAGGACTTTGCTCTTTTCCTGTCAGTTCCTTCAGTAACCTGTTTGGAACACTGGTGTTAAATACAGAACTGAAGAAATATCCAGTTTCATCACCACTTTAAACTGAGTTCCATCACTTTATTGAAATGATTATAAAATAATAATGAAATAATAAAAGTTTTAGATCAGAAGAGGAAGTGACTGTAGAACACCAGTGAAATCAGTCAATGACGCAATTAACAATGAGTTGAAGATGACAGGAAACACGCAGGAAAAGTTCAAGCTGAAAGGAAGACAGAAGAAAAGGACTTGGTTTAGCGTAATAAATAAAACATAAGTAACAGAGCACGATTATCACACGAGACGTAGATGACCTCTGATAGATCTGATGTCAAATCAGAAACAAGGTCTAATACTGGGGAATCAGGAAGATTAGAGAAATATATGAAAACAAAATCTACAAAAAATAGAAAATGAAGGACATGTACTTTGGTAAGTAATAATGAAGTCCTTAAAGGTAAAGTTGATGTACAGTGAGTTTGGTTAAGAAACTAATTTGCTTAATATTTTACTGTGTAAAACAGATAAGAGAAGTGTGAGAATGTGTCCACTAGGGGGCTCTGAGTTCCCACATTATCCAGTCCTCAGCCAGTAAAGTGCAGAACCACCACTGTCACTGCCATGGACCAGAAGATCTGATTGAAAGGAGAAACAAGCCCGTGTCCTACACCACGTTAACCCAATAAACAAATGAAGAAAGATTGAGATGCTTTATCTCCACTGTCTCAGAAGGATCTTACAGGTACCATGGCAGGATTCTCCAGTGCACAGACTTCTCCAGAATGCTCACCATTCTCAGTCAGAGGTGCCTCAGGTGGTTAGACACTGGTAGGTGCATGAACCTCAACCAGATATCAGAAAGCTACTTTGTTCTGAGCTTGCCAAGGATACATCATCAGTCAGTTAGAATGTGCTGGTGAAGATGTAACCCCATGAGAATGGTGTCAGATAAAATGGATTTCCTGGAGACTCTCCATTCAGGAAGCAGAGAAGAAGACGAATATTGAGCTGCATTTGAAAGGAAGATATTATATTGAGAAGAGCACACAAGTGACTTTTTGGTTAAAGAAAAGAATGCAGCGAGCGCTAAGCTGGAGAGATGTTTCAAACTAGTTCCTCTTCTCACTTATGCTATGTGATAAACTCTCTCACCCACAACCTAAACATGCACTAAGAACTTCCAAAACTTTCAATAAACATCTCATCACAACAAAATAGCACCACCTGTCCACTATCCAAGTCCATGTGATAGGAACAATAAGGGATTAGAGAAGAAGTGCAGTAAAAGATGAGTGTGGGCTTTACAGAAGATATTCAACCTGATGAAGTGAGACGCTTGTCCTCGTATAGTCAGGGGGTGTACTAACTTTTTACACTTCATTCTTCTCAGTCAGTGTTATAACATGTAAAGAGAATGTTACTTACAGAAGGATGATGCTGAGCAGGATGCTGATCAACGCCCACGTCTCAGACGGAAAACTCCACCAGAACCCCATCCTGAGGAGCAGCAGCACGGTGATGAAGTGTGAGGATGAGGAGCAGCAGCACGGTGATGAAGTGTGAGGATGAGGAGCAGCAGCACGGTGATGAAGTGTGAGGATGAGGAGCAGCAGTGGAGCTGTTAGTAGTCATACAGGGAATCCAGAGACGATGCAGACTTCGGTTCTTTAAATAAGAAACAGCAAAGAGACCACACACACACACACACACACACACACACACACACACACACACACACACACACACGCACACACACACACACACACACACACACACACACACACACACACACTTATCTCTTCATAGCCGACAGGGTGTTAGAGAACGCCCAACTTCCTCTATGAAACCATAAACTGAGCTCGTTTATCTTCTTCTTACTACATCGTTTTAAATCATTCGTGTTCAATAGAGGAGCAGAAACTCGTTTACTGAGTCTCTCCTTCAGCTGGATGTGATGTGTGTGTTTTATTCTTCTGCACTTCATTCATCATGGATTAATGATACACTGTGTGTGTGTGTGTGTGTGTGTGTGTGTGTGGGGGCAATGCACTCAGAAAACACAGGGAGTGAAAACTTCTCTCTTCATGTTCCTTTTTTATTTATTCATTCGTTCATCACAAAAACTACAAGACAGAAGCTGAAAGATCATCACACTGCATCAGAACACTGCATCAGAACACTGCATCAGAACACTGGATCAGAACACTGCATCAGAACACTGCATCAGAACACTGCATCAGAACACTGCATCAGAACACTGGATCAGAACACTGGATCTGATGTGGCCCAGGGTCTCGATAGTGTCTCTGCAGAGACCTTTTCTTTGTGGTGGCACTGGGGCATGGTCACATCATCAGCTGTGGAGAGGAGAGGAGGAGGAAAGGAGAGGAGGAGGAGAGGAGGAGAGGAGGAGGAGAAGAGGAGGAGGAGAGGAGGAGGAGAGGAGAAAGGAGAGGAGGAGGAGAGGAGGAGGAGAGGAGAGGAGAAGAAAGGAGAAGAGGAGAGGAGAGGAGAGGAGGAGAAAGGAGAGGAGGAGAGGAGATGAGAGGAGGAGAGAGAGGAGGAGAGGAGAAAGGAGAGGAGAGGAGGAGGAGAGGAGAGGAGAGGAGGAGGAGGAGAAGAGGAGGAGGAGAGAGGAGGAGAAGAGGAGGAGAGGAGGAGAGAGGAGGAGAGAAGGAAAGAGTGAAGAGGAGGAGAGGAGAGGAGGAGAGGAGAGGAGGAGACTGAATCTTCAGGCAACTGGGCCTGGAACAGCAGGAGAGAAGAAGTGTATCTGATTGAAGTGCAGATGTTTTTTCCTCGATTGTGTGTAAATGGAGGGACGGAAACAGAAGGTAAAATCCATCTGTGGTTTTATTCTGAACAGAAAACCACAACATCACAGTCCATAGTCTCGAGGGTCTGATCCACAACAGTGTCCACCAGGCAAAATATTACATCTACAAACACAAGCAGCATCAGTGCACAGATCATCTCACAACAATAAAACACTTCACACACAATTCAGCTTTAACATGGCTTAAACCCTGCAAACACAGGAAGTGGCCTTTGACCAAGATGTGCTCAGAATTCAGGTGAGGGTTCCCCCTGGTGGTGAGGAGGGTAATTGTAGTGGGAACTGTTACATTATGCCTGAGTTTAAAGCTCAGAAGATAGAAGTTGTGATTGGATTGAGAAATGTATTTTATTTCAGCAGTATTTTAACAATATCATGTTAACAGTATTCAGCATTAATCTGGTAATATTTACAATAATTTTCAGTTTATGCACAGACAAATACAGAACTCAACATATAAAGAGTTTAATAACAACTTCCTCATCCACGTCTGAAGGTTTCTTCATTGTGCTTGTGGAAATGAAGCAGTTGTAAAGTTTGTGTTTATTCAGATTGGTTATGGAAACTAATTTGCTTACAATTTTACTGTTTGGGGTTTAAATATTAACAGTACTGACATAAAGACTAACTAAACTAAACGAACTAAACACACCTTATTTCTTCATTCTAAATATTTGTGAGAACAATTTACAGTAATATTTATTCATTAAATGATGATTTGAGCGAAAGAAAAGAGAAGCATGAGACGAGCTCTGAAAAAGTCCACCTGCTCCTTCCATAAACAGACATGCTGGTTTTGTAATACTCCCCCAGGCTGGTTATCTGATTCACACCAACAGGATCATGTGGAAATTTCTCACATCCAAAATCTTAGGTATCTCAAGTGTATCTCAAGTGTTGCCATGGCGATAGAATCAAACAGCCATATCAGACCATGCAAACAAACCTGAGATATGATTATATACTCTGTGTATTGTGTACCGTGGCCTAAAATTCACACGTAGCAAAGGAACATAGCAGCGGGGATTTAATGCTATAGCGCCACCCACTGACAACAAGAAGTGTCAGATCAGATTCAGTCACAATGATGTCAAGATCTTCCATCTATGTTTTCTTGACTATGCATATACAATATAAGACCAAAAGTATCTTCACCCCAACAATCACATCATATATGCATCTGGCACAAAGTCTGAAGCACACAGCTGTATAGAGCTTTTCTGTACGTGGGAGCGTTACAATTTCAGATTCCCAAATCCTGCTCCAGCATGACGATGCTCCTGTACACAATGCATTAAAAAACATGGTGTTGATGTGAAGGTTGAGTGGAAGAACTTGATGAACTCAGTTGGAGCTAAATGCTCACTAATCCCCACAGCCACACACCACATTTCAGTGGAACATCTGGAATCAAGCAGCAGCACATTCATAAATTTAATAAACTCTAAAGGAAAAACTCCCTGAGATGACACCAGAAAGAACCTTGAGAGGAACCAGACTCCAAAGGGAACCTTCTCCTCATCTGGGTGGCACCAAATGTCCATTCATCCCTTTGAGAAAGTAAAAGATCACCTGGTGTTTTTGCTTCTGCTCTAAGTGTTTCCTGGTTTAACATTAATGAGGTAAAATAGTGACGTATTTAACATGATTTAAATATTAATGTCACAATAAAGTGAGTTTTTCAGGTGAACATAATAAATAACACTGGTACTAAAAAGTGCTGCAGATGTTTGAATAATGAGCCACAGTGAGATCATTACACACTTCAATGTGAAATACAGATGAACTTTAATACAGTACAAATAAATAAAAAATCAGAAATATATAAGCAGACGCTATGAGAGTCTAGGAGTTCATGTGGCTGAAGTCTGGTGTGTTCCGAGGTGTGAATTTGAGTTTTATGGGGTGTTTAGGAGCCAGAACTCCAGTGTTGATCAGCTCCAGAGGAACCTGGTTGGAAAATGAGAAAATTACCAACATTACTAACATTACTAACTAATCAACTCACATTATCTGTACAAGGTTTAAGATGGTTTAAGAAGATCCTGACCTTCGTTTCCTCAGAAAGACTGATGTCGAATCTCTGCAGAATCTCAACAACAGCCAGCTTAATGATCACAAGGGCAAACCTCATCCCAATGCAGTTTCTGGGTCCTAAACCAAACGGCATGTAGGCATACTGCTCGATGTTCTCCTTATTCTCCTGAGTGAACCTGAAACAACATGAAGAATCAACAAATAACATTCAAACAAACAAATTGGGATGAACACAGGGTGTAGGAGTATCTCAAACCAGAAACTGCATTCGGATGAGTTTTGCCCTCGTGATCATAAAGATGGCTGTTGTTGGGATTCTGCAGAAATTGAAACACTTTTGTGTTTTTTTTCTGCTGATGTTTAATAACACTTATTTTTTGCTTTTTGTTATTGTTTTAAATAAATATAAAGGCACATTAGCTATGCAAACTACTAACTAACTAATTTTACCAGCCAATGTGTACCATCCAGCCAATCTCCCTCCAGAGCACCAGAGGGCACCCTAATCTGAATTTTTTAATACCATTACATTTACAGCATTTGGCAGACACCTTTATCCAGAGCGACTTACAATTATCTTATTCATGCAACTGAGTACATGAGGGTTAAGTTCAGTTCAGATCCATCCTCAAAGTTCTTGAGTTACTCAGTAACTCCATGGATCTATAGGCTGTTGTTGTGGAACACAGAGTGAATTTTCACACAGAGTATCTCCAACTGAAAGAACTCTATCCAGAGGTAGGATGTGGATTTACATTTTACATTTATGGCTAAAGTCAAAAACTATCCAATTTACCAAAAGTAATTCAAAATACATTAACTGTAAATCCAGCATTTTATTTTTATGTGGGAGTGTGAATATGATGCCTCTAATTTGGTCCAAATTCCAGCAAATGTGTATTTAATTTTTTTTTATTGTAAACAAAACACAAACAAAGAAAATCAGACAGAATTCAAGATTTGCTATGAGTATTTTAAAGGTCAAAATGAAACGTTAGAAGTAAAATGGTTTTCTTGAAAATGTACGTGAGTAAGAACCTGGTAGTAGTAGACCAAATATTTACAACTGATTTGTTCACTTCCTACCTCTCAGGGTTGAAGGTGTCTGGATCAGTCCAGTATTCAGGGTCCCTGTGTAGAGTGTAGGTGGGGATGAAAATGGCAGTGTCTTTTGGGATGATAACACCTTTTATTTCAACGGTTTTCTTGCAGACTCTTTCCAGACGATAAGCAACCGGGTACAACCTGAGGGACTCATTCAGAGCAGCATCCAGATAATCCATGTTCATCATCATGTCATAATCAACTGCAGCCTGGAAAACAAAAATACAACAACAAGTAGTGATCACCCCCATCTCTGTCTGCGTGTCAACCACAGTCGTAGTAGAACCCTGTCATAAACTCCATGCAGAACCCTGTCATAAACTCCATGTGGATCCCTGTCATAAACTCCATGCAGAACCCTGTCATAAACTCCATGTGGATCCCTGTCATAAACTCCATGTAGAACCCTGTCATAAGCTCCATGTAGATCTCACTCAGAACTCCATGTAGAACCCTGTCATAAACTCCATGTAGAACCCTGTCGTAGACTCCATGTAGATCTCACTCAGAACTCCATGTAGAACCCTGTCATAAACCCATGTAGAACTCTGTCATAAACCCATGTAGATCTCACCAGAACTCCATGTAGAACCCTGTCATAAACCCATGTAGAACCCTGTCATAAACTCCATGCAGAACCCTGTCATAAACTCCATGTAGAACCCTGTCATAAACTCCATGTAGATCTCACTCAGAACTCCATGTAGAACCCTGTCATAAACTCCATGCAGAACCCTGTCATAAACTCCATGCAGAACCCTGTCATAAACTCCATGTAGAACTCTGTCATAAACTCCATGTAGATCACTCAGAACTCCATGTAGAACCCTGTCATAAACTCCATGTAGAACCCTGTCATAAACCCATGTAGATCTCACCAGAACTCCATGTAGAACCCTGTCATAAACTCCATGTAGAACCCTGTCATAAACTCCATGTAGAACCCTGTCATAAACTCTATGTAGAACCCTGTCATAAACTCCATGTAGATCTCACTCAGAACCCATGTAGAACCCTGTCATAAACTCCATGTAGAACTGTCATAAACTCCATGAACCCTGTCATAAACCCATGTAGATCTCACTCAGAGCTCCATGTAGAACCCTGTCATAAACTCCATGTAGAACCCTGTCATAAACTCCATGCAGAACCCTGTCATAAACTCCATGCAGAACCCTGTCATAAACTCCATGTAGATCTCACTCAGAACTCCATGTAGAACCCTGTCATAAACTCCATGTAGAACCCTGTCATAAACTCCATGCAGAACCCTGTCATAAACTCCATGTAGATCTCACTCAGAACTCCATGTAGAACCCTGTCATAAACTCCATGCGGAACCCTGTCATAAACTCCATGTAGAACCCTGTCATAAACTCCATGTAGAACCCTGTCATAAACTCCATGTAGAACCCTGTCATAAACTCCATGCAGAACCCTGTCATAAACTCCATGTAGAACCCTGTCATAAACTCCATGTAGAACCCTGTCATAAACTCCATGTAGAACCCTGTCGTAGACTCCATGTAGATCTCATTTAGAACTCCATGTAGAACCCTTGTCCTAGATTTCTATCATAGACTCTACATAGACCCCCATCATAAACTCTTTTTAGACCCCTCTCACAGATCTCAAATTCCGCAGAAGATTCTGAAGATTGCATTAGTATGTTTAATATGCCAGTGTACTCTGTCAGCTGCCAGTGTGAACTTTAGAGAACGAACACAGATCAGGTGAGTTTCTTACTGCACTTGTGTGGTTTTGAATTTCAATGTTGTTTGGGGTCAAGAATCAGCTGTAGATCAGTGCAGGAGGAACAGGAGATCAGATGCTCCTCATATTTTGGTCTCAGCTTCTCATTAGCTTGCTAATTAATCTTTATGTAGAATAATATAACACTGAAAAAACATTTATAACAGATTTTTAAGTTGATTCATTCACCTGGTTAGGGAAAGTTTCATCGATTTCCTCCTGCAGTTTCTTCATGGTCTCTGGATTACTGGCCAGATTGTAGAAGAGGAACAATAGCGTCTTTCTGCTTGTGTCATAACCAGCAAAGATGAACACCAAGGACTGGGACAGGATCTCATGATCATTCAGACCTTCACACACACACACACACACGCACGATTTGTTGTTTAGTTTAGTGGAAAACTCGACAGACTGATCTGTGTGTGTGTGTGTGAGATGTTCTACTGATGGAAATACCTTTAATTGTTTCTTTGCTGTTTATATTGTTGTCTTTCTGAGAATCGATCATCAGCTGCAGGAAGTCCACTCGTCTCTGCAGGAAGTCGGAGACAATAAAACAAGTCAATTTTATTTCTATAGCGATTTTCACAACAGACATGGACTCAAAGCAGATTTACAGAATTTATAAAACATCATATAAAATCTTAAGTGTGAAGGAGTTTTAGACGTCTTTATGTGTAAACCAGAGAAGCTGAACCTTATGATCCTCAGCCACCCGTTCAGACTTGATTTTTCTCAATGAAGCAAAAAAGAAATCCGTCACTGCAGTCGGGAAAAAGGAAACAGACATTTTCTCCAGCAGAGGTATGAAGAAGGGAAACAGCACTGTTTAAAATACAGAACATGAATGTGGACAGTTACACAGTGTGAACCTCTTCTATTGTGTTCTAAAATAATATTAACTACAGACTTCATTTTACTACAATACACACACACACACACACACACACACACACACACACACACACACACACAGTTTGACTGACTGCCATTCAAGACCTAATGTGCTGCAAATATTTCATAGTTTTTAACAGTCTAATCTGGACTTTTTGTTCTTGACCGGTTGTTTGAATTGTGCGGTAAAACTTCTGTATTTACTTTTATGAAGATGTCTCTTGATTGTCCTTGATTTTGTGAAGAGATTTTTCTTCACAAAGGAAAGAATTCTAGAATCATCCACTTTTGTTGTTTTCTGTAGTATTTCTGGTGTTGATGAGTTCTTTATTACATCCCTTCTGTCTGTAGACCTTCTAAAGTTTCTGCTCTTTCTATGAGAGGCCTGTTTTGTTTTTCAGCCTAATGATGATCCTTTACTTTACTCTTAACCATAATCTGCTGCTTTAAAAGCCATAAACAGCTACTAAATGCACATTAAATACTCATCAGTTCCAGGCCTTTTATTTACATAATGTGACATGAAAATAAGGAGGAAACCGGGCACACCTGGCTGTGAAATAAACCAATAAGGTTTCTAATTAGCCTGTGAAATTGAGGGTCTTTGTGTTAAAAATGTTTATATTTATTAAAATGATTAAAGCGATATTGTTGTTATACACTTTAAATTAAAAAAGGTGTTCAAACATATTTTTACTCATTAAAACTCAAATTATTCTAAATTTAAAAGTTACCAATGATAAGTAGCAGAGGGTTGAACATGTTGAAATTCAGCAGTTTCTTGATGTTGGATACAAATGGATCATTGGGGTTGTTTAGAGAGTCGATATCAACACTAAATGCTGTGCTGGTCACCACGTCCATACTGTATGGTCCGAAAAACCTGAAATGACCAAAACCACCATCAGCCTGTCAAATTTGCAAAATTGGAAATGCACATGACCACAGAATCTGGACTACTGAATGGTTCTCAGACAAATACAGTGTGAATATACATGTCTTCATGTATAATGATAGCAGATCTTCTCAGCCACTCCAGCACAGGCACAACCCGGAAAAACTATCCATATGGATTTAAGCCAATAGCTGATAGTTCCAGAAATCAAGTATCAGTGCCACTGTATCATTAAAATTGTTAAATTGGTCGACATCTAGTAAACATATTCCCAACATTTTTTAAACATGTTGGAGCAATTGAATTCAAATGAATTTATTTCCTTACAATTGGTATATTTCTTACGTGTAAACGTTTCCTATGTTATTTTTTTATTATTGTGAATATGGATTTATAAGATTTGCAAATCATAGCATTTTGTTTCTATTTACATTTTGCACATTGTCCCAACTTTTGGAATTTTGGTTGTGCAATAACAGCCATCCAGCTCAAATAATCTGCTCACCATCTTGTTGGTTTTGCCACAATCACTGTGCAATTGTCTTGGCAATTTGGTGAAACACCTGACCATGTTCTAGTCTGTTTAGTCCTTAAGATGTTGAAACATGGCTGGGGGTCCAGATAAACTAAACAGAAGGAGTTAATAGTAACAATTACAATAATCTGTACAATGAGCACCTTTAAGGGCTATTTAAAGTCCCTAAGCATCTGAGGTGGTAATGATATTTACAGGTGAATAAAAACTCTCTACTCTCTCCACTGTGGTCCCATTGATCTTCTTTCCTGCTTCATGCTGAAGTTCACAACCAGCCCTTTTTATCTTGCTGATGTTTAGGAGGAGGTTGTACTCCTGGTGACAGTTTCCCAAGTGTTTGATCTGCTCCCTCTAGGCCTTCGTGTTGTTGCCAGAGATCAGACTCACCAGAACAGTGTCGTCAGCAAACACTGTATCATGGCCTCTGATAAATGCTGTAAATCTTTAAAAACATTTTATGGTGTAATATTTTACACACACACACACACACACACACACACACACACACACACACCAGAAAAGAATGGTTTACTCTTTAATATCTGCTGATTCTCCTCGCTCTGACGTCTTCTTCAGATTTTCAACCAGTGAGTGAGAATGTGACTTCATGATTCCAAACATCTGAGAAACAGAAAATAACATCTACCCTTACTTTCATTATGAAGAGAAGGTCAAAGTCTCTCTCTCACACAAACACGCACACACACATAAACACACACACACACCTCCTTCAGCCTGCCACTGGTGAACGATGGAGAGAGAACACTCCTGATCCTCCTCCAGTCCTTGTCTTTGGCGGTGGTCACTGCGTCGTACAGAGGACCACTCAGAGGGAATTTCTGACATAAATGTAAAAAATACTTACAGGAAGTCACAAGATCTGAGTTGTGTATAATATTATTAGCATTTCAAATCATTTGAGGTATTTTTGCTCATGGATACAACATTTAGCCAAGATTCTTTAAACCGTATCACGCTGTAATTTATTAATGATTTAAAATAATATTGTGTGTTAGAGTGTGAGTGTGTATAAGTGTGTGTAGTGTAAGAGTGTATAAGTGTGTGTAGTGTGAGAGTATAAGAGTGTGAGAGTGTGTAGTGTGTGTGGTGTAAGAGTGTGAAAGTGTAAGTGTGTGTGGTGTTTGTGAGAGTGTGTGTAGTGTGTGTGGTGTGTGTGAGTGTGTGAGTGTGTGTGAGTGTGTGTAGTGTGTGTGAGAGTGTAAGTGTGTGTAGTGAGCATGTGTGTAATGTGTGTGAGTGAATAAGTGTGTGTAATGTGTGTGTGTGTGTGTGTGTGGTGTTTGTAAATGTGTGTAGTGTGTGAGTGTGTGTAGCGTGTGTGAGTGTGAGAGTGTGTGTAGTGTGTGTGTAGTGTGTGTGGTGTTTGTGAGAGTGTGAGTGTGTGTGTAGTGTGAGTGTGTGTGGTGTGTGTGGTGTGTGTGAGTGTGAGTGTGTGTAATAGTGTGAGAGTCTAAGTGTGTGTGTGAGAGTGTGTGTGTGTGTGTGAGGTGTATAAGTGTGTGTGGTGTGTGTGGTGTGTGTAGAGTGTGTAAGTGTATAAGTGTGTGTAGTGTAGTGAGAGTGTGTGTGTGTGTGTGTGTGAGAGTGTAGTGAGAGTGTGTGGTGTGTGTGTGTGTATATTGTGTGTGAGTGTGTGATAGTGTGAAAGTGTAAGTGTGTGTAGTGTGTGTGTGTGAGAGTGTATAAGTGTGTGTAGTGTGAGAGTGTATAAGTGTGTGTAGTGTTTGTAGTGTGAGAGTGTGTGTGTGTGAGTGTATAGTGTGTGTGTAGTGTGTGTGGTGTTTGTGAGAGTGTGTGTAGTGTGTGTGTGTGTGTGGTCTCTCACTCGGTTGGTGAAGAGAGTGTGTGTAGTGTGTGTGAGAGTGTATAAGTGTGTGTAGTGTGTGTAAGAGTGTAAGTGTGTGTGTGTGTGTGAGAGTGTGTGAGTGTGTGTGAGTGTGTGGTGTGTGTAGTGTGTGTAGTGTGTGTGGTCTCTCACTCGGCCGTTGGTGAAGAAAGAGTGTGTGTGTGTGTGTGTGTGTGTGTAGTGTGTGTGTGAGTGTGCAAGTGTGTGTAGTGTGTGTGGTCTCTCACTCGGCGGTTGGTGAAGAGAGTGTGTAGTGTGTGTGTGGTGTGTGTGAGTGTGTGTGTGTGTGTGTGGTCTCTCACTTGGCGGTTGGTGAAGAGAGAGTGTGTGTAGTGTGTGTGTGAGTGTGTGAGTGTGTGTGTGTGGTCTCTTACTCGGCGGTTGGTGAACAGAAAGTGTGTGTAGTGTGTGTGTGAGTGTGTGTGAGTGTGGTGTGTGTGTGTAGTGTGTGGTCTATCACTCGGCAGTTGGTGAAGAGAGTGTGTGTGTGTGTGTAGTGTGTGTGTAGTGTGTGTGTGTGTGTGTGTGTGGTCTCACTCGGCGGTTGGTGAAGAAAGTGTGTGTGTGTGTAGTGTGTGTGTAGTGTGTGTAGTGTGTGTGTGGTGTGTAGTGTGTGTGAGTGTGTAGTGTGTGTAGTGTAGTGTGTGAGTGTGTTTAGTGTGTGTGAGTGTTTGTGAGTGTGTGTAGTGTGTGTAGTGTGTGGTCTCTCACTGGTTGGTGAAGAGAGAGTGTGTAGTGTGTGTGTAGTGTGTGTGGTGTGTGGTGTGTAGTGTGTGTGTAGTGTGTGTGGTCTCTCACTCGGTTGGTGAAGAGAGTGTGTGTGTAGTGTGTGGTCTCTCACTTGGCGTTTGGTGAAGAGAGTGTGTGTGTGTGAGAGTGTGAGTGTGTGTGTGTGTGTAGTGTGTGTGTGTGTGTGTGTAGTGTGTGTGAGTGTGTGTGTGTGTGTGTGTGGTCTCTCACTCGGCAGTTGGTGAAGAGAGTGTGTGTGTGTGTGTGTGTGGTGTGTAGTGTGTGTGTGTGTGTGTGTGTAGTGTGTGTAGTGTGTGTGGTCTCACTCGGCAGTTGGTGAAGAGTGTGTGTGTGTGTATATTGTGTGTGAGTGTGTGTGTGTGTGAGTGTGTGTGTAGTGTGTGTGGTCTCTCACTCAGCGGTTGGTGAAGAGTGTGTGTAGTGTGTGTAGTGTGTGTGTGTGTAGTGTGTGTGTAGTGTGTAGTGTGTGTGTGTAATGTGTGTAATGTGTGTAATGTGTGTGTGTGTGTGTGTGTGTGTGGTCTCTCACTCGTGTTGGTGAAGAGAGTGTGTGTAGTGTGTGTGGTGTGTGAGTGTGTAGTGTGTGTGTAGTGTGTGTGGTCTCTCACTTGGCGGTTGGTAAAGAGAGTGTGTGTGTGTGAGTGTGTGTAGTGTGTGTGTGTGTGTGGTCTCTCACTCGGTTGGTGAAGAGAGTGTGTGTAGTGTGTGGTGTGTGAGTGTGTGAGTGTGTGTAGTGTGTGTGGTCTCTCACTCGGTTGGTGAAGAGAGTGTGTGTGGTGTGTGTGAGTGTGTAGTGTGTGTAGTGTGTGTGGTCTCTTACTCTGCGGTTGGTGAAGAGTGTGTAGTGTGTGTGTAGTGTGTGTGAGTGTGTGTAGTGTGTGTGTGGTCTCTCACTCGGCGGTTGGTGAGGAGAGAGTGTGTGTGTGTGTGTGTGTGTGTGTGTGTAGTGTGTGGTCTCACTCGGCGGTGTAGTGTGTGAAGTGTGTGTGGTCTCTCACTCTGCGGTTGGTGAAGAGAGTGTGTGTAGTGTGTGTGATTCTGAGTGTGTGTGTGTGTAGTGTGTGTGGTCTCTCACTCGGTTGGTGAAGAGAGAGTGTGTAGTGTGTGTAGTGTGAGAGTGTGTGAGTGTGTGTGTGTGTGTGGTCGCTCACTCAGCGGTTGGTGAAGAGAGACTGTGTGTAGTGTGTGTGTGAGTATGTAGTGTGTGTAGTGTGGGTAGTCTCTCACTCTGCGGTTGGTGAAGAGAGTGTGTGTGTGT
Organism: Silurus meridionalis; assembly: GCF_014805685.1. Taxonomy (NCBI): domain Eukaryota; kingdom Metazoa; phylum Chordata; class Actinopteri; order Siluriformes; family Siluridae; genus Silurus; species Silurus meridionalis. The sequence goes on from NC_060907.1 coordinate 705,631, forward strand.
GTGGTGTGTGAGTGTGTAGTGTGTGTGTGTGTGTGGTCTCTCACTCGGCGGTGTAGTGTGTGTAGTGTGTGTGTAGTGTGTGTGGTGTGTGTGGTCTCACTCTGCGGTTGGTGAAGAGAGTGTGTGTAGTGTGTGTGATTCTGAGAGTGTGTGGTGTGTGTGTGTGTGTGGTCTCTCACTCGGCGGTTGGTGAAGAGAGTGTGTGTAGTGTGTGTAGTGTGTGTGTGTAGTGTGTGAGTGTGTGAGTGTGTGTAGAGTGTGTGGTCGCTCACTCAGCGGTTGGTGAAGAGACTGTGTGTAGTGTGTGTGTGTAGTATGTGTGTGTGTAGTGTGGGTAGTCTCTCACTCTGCGGTTGGTGAAGAGAGAGTGTGAGTGTGTGTGGTGTGTGTGTAGTGTGTGTAAGAGTGTGAGTGTGTAGTGTGTGTAGTGTGTGTAGTGTGGGTAGTCCCTCACTCAGCGGTTGGTGAAGAGAGAGCTTCCCCTAGATGTCCGTACAGCAGAGTCCCTGATTATCTTCAAACGACGACTGAAGACCTACCTCTTCCTGAAATACCTAAATTAGCACTTTCCAAGTTTGTAGAATTCGAGTTATATTTATGTTAGGTTTGTAATCTTGTGTACAGTGTAGATTTATTCATTACTAGAGACTCAAACACTTTTGTACGTCACTCTGGATAAGAGCGTCTGCTAAATGCCACAAATGTAAATGTAGTGTGTGTGTAGTGTGTGTGGTCTCTCACTCGGCAGTTGGTGAAAAGAGTGTGTGTAGTGTGTGTGTGATTCTGAGTGTGTGTAGTGTGTGTAGTGTGTGTGTAGTGTGTGGTCTCTCACTCGGTTGGTGAAGAGAGACTGTGTGTAGTGTGTGTAGTGTGTGTGTAGTGTGTGGTCTCTCACTCGGCGGTTGGTGAAGAGAGTGTGTAGTGTGAGAGAGTGTGTGTTGTGTGTGTGGTCTCTCACTCAGCGGTTGGTGAAGAGAGAGTGTGTGTAGTGTGTGTGTAGTGAGTGTGAGTAGTGTGTGTGTGTGTGTGGTCTCACCGCGGTTGGTGAAGAAAGTGTGTGTAGTGTGTGTAGTGTGTGAGAGTGTGTAGTGTGTGTAGTGTGTGTAGTGTGTGTGTGTGTCTCTCACTCGGTTGGTGAAGAGAGTGTGTGTAGTGTGTGAGTGTAGTGTGTGTGTGTGTGGTCTCTCACTCGTGGTTGGTGAAGAGAGTGTGTGTAGTGTGTGTGAGTGTGTGTAGTGTGTGTGGTCTCTCACTCTGCGGTTGGTGAAGAGAGTGTGTGTAATGTGTGTGTAGTGTGTGTGGTCTCTCACGGTTGGTGAAGAGAGTGTGTGTAGTGTGTGTAGTGTGTGTGAGTGTGTAGTGTGTAGTGTGTGTCTCTCACTCGGCAGTTGGTGAGAGTGTGTGTAGTGTGTGTGTGTGTAGTGTGTAGTGTGTGTGTGTGTGAGTGTGTTGTGTGTGTAGTGTGTGTGGTCTCACTCGGTTGGTGAAGAGAGTGTGTGTGTGAGTGTGTGTGGTCTCTCACTCGCGGTTGGTGAAGAGTGTGTGTGTGTGTGTGTGTAGTGTGTGTGTGTGGTCTCTCACTCGTGGTTGGTGAAGAGAGTGTGTGTGTGTAGTGTGTGGTCTCACCGGCGGTTGGTGAAAAGAGAGTGTGTGTAGTGTGTGTGTAGTGTGTTTGTAGTGTGTGTGTAGTGTGTGGTCTCTCACTCGGCGGTTGGTGAATAGAGAGTGTGTGTGTAGTGTGTGTAGTGTGTGTGTAGTGTGGTGTGTGTAGTGTGTGTGGTCTCTCACTCGGGGTTGGTGAAGAGAGTGTGTGTGTAGTGTGTGTAGTGTGTGTGTGTGTGTGTGTGTGTGAGTGTGTAGTGTGTGTACTGTGTGTGGTCTCTCACTCGGCGGTTGGTGAAGAGAGTGTGTGTGTGTAGTGTGTAGTGTGTGTGTGTAGTGTGTGTGGTCTCTCACTCGTGGTTGGTGAAGAGAGTGTGTGTGTGTAGTGTGTGTGTAGTGTGTGTGTAGTGTGTGTAGTGTGTGTAGTGTGTGTAGTGTGTGTGTGTGTGTGTGTAGTGTGTGGTCTCTCACTCTGCGGTTGGTAAAGAGAGAGTGTGTGTGTGTAGTGTGTGTGAGTGTATAAGTGTGTGTAGTGTGTGTGTAGTGTGTGTGTAGTGTGTGTAGTGTGTGTGTGTGGTCTCTCACTCGGCGGTTGGTAAAGAGAGAGTAACACTCTTTAATCAGGACGGTTTTGATGATGTCGGTGTCCAGCACACAGAGGATCGGCCTCCTCGCCTCATAGATCCTGTAATTACCATCAGAAACATCAACATTCTCACGTCACATCACTGCAACATGAGTGTCATCAGTTCCACACAAACATCCACATCACTAGTGAACACACACACACACACACACACACACACACACACTAACACACTCACCCCCAGATCTTTCCGTACTTCTGAAAACACTCCATATCAAAATGATGGATTCCCTAAAAAACAGAGAGAAATATTGTGTAGTTCACATCATCACTTTATCAGAGTTCAATCTTTATAATATCATATAAACTCACCTTACGGTACTGTAACATGGTTCCTAAAAACGGTACCGGTTTAGGACCAGGAACTCCCAAACGCTTAAAGAGCCCATAAGGCCAGTACCCGTACCTGCAACCAGCACATTACAGGCTTAATCTTCATCATCATCATCATCATCATCATTCTACACACACACACACACACACACACACACACACACACACACACACAGTGAGATGGAGGCAGGAAGGACATCCACATGTGGGAGTGTTTAGTTACGGGTGTTGTTGAGATGATTTCTCAAGGGAAGTTCATCACCTCACTCTGTACCTGAAGGTAGAAAGTCTGAGCCAGATGGAGTTCAGCATTCTAATCAATGAATTCTGAATTAAATTTGAAAACAGACTCTGGAAACGGAGTCAAAACCAGGCTTTGTTCTGGCAATTAGTACACAGGATCACCTTTCAATATCAGTAACATCAGACCAGGAAGCAAGTACAGTCAGAAGATCAGATCCACATTCTGTCATCCTCATGCAGTCCATACAGAACTTATTCACACTTCCTTCTTTTCTGTCACAGTAACATCGAGATAATGTGTAACATGAACGTCACTTACAGCAGGATGAGGCTGATGAGGATCAGGATCAGAGCCCAGGTCTCAGCTGAGAAGCTCCACCAACACGCCATGATGAGGAGCAGCAGAACTGTTCCTCCTACTGACTCTTATTACTGTTAGTATCAGTAGGAGTTTAGTGTCCAGACATCCAGAGACGCTGCAGTCTGAGGTTCATGTAGTGTTCGTGAGAGACAGAAAACAAGAGAGAGGGAGGGAGAGCTGGAACAGAACCTCCCACTACACACACACACACACACACACACACACACACACACACACACACACACCTCCGCACACAGAGAGGAATGTTATACACAACCGGTTCACCCACTGAGGAATCTTACAGTGTTCATTGAAGTGACATGAAACCCTGCCAATGCCAACAAGAATAGAGGAAGTGCAGTGTGTGTGTGTGTGTGTGTGTGTGTGTGTGTGTGTGTTGGCAACCCAATCCGTGTCCTCTGACTGATTTGAAAAGCACACACACCATGTAAAGAAAATGTATAAATGTTGCTAGAACTTTGAAATGTGGCCTCCTTGATAAACACTGAACTGAACAGAATTTTCATCTAAACTTTAAGGTTGCTGTTTTGTTGTTTTTCTTTTGAGTTCTGAGGAAATTTGAGCAAAATGTTCTCCTTGTACTGGAAACAGACAACTTGACCCGGTGCCCAGTTTTAGAAAAAGTCCTGATGGTTCTTCTTTAAGTGAACAATGACTTTAGTGTAGACTCCTGCACAGTCGCGGTGCTTTCACAGGATTCATCTGAGCTCAGGATGGAAAACCTTATCCAAGGTTCTGAATATGAAGAGTTTAAGGGTGTTTTTACTTTATCATTGTGGGTGAATGTGTGAAGATAATGGCCATAAAAACTAACAAAACATTTCATCATGATCATGGTGGTGGTGAGTCCATAGTCTAGAAGAAAGCATAATGTGAGGCAGGGACACACTCTGGATGGGACGGAGTTCCACACATAAAATTGAAGATAAAAGTATTGATAGTGAAGAGCCAACTTGCTCAAAACAGTAGAATAGATTTTTGACAAATATAAACACGTAATTGGTGATGTATCGAGGAGTGTGGTGTTCTGGAGAGGTTCTTTGCATGGAAACCAGAGAAAACGTACATGCACACAAGCAGAACATGTAGCTTAAGTTCAGGATCAAACCTGGACACTGGTGTTGTGAGGAGACACATTACTCATTGTTTCTCTCTTCTATACTCAGTTTTATCTTTATAAAACTCATCTTTATATCAGAACTTGAATTCAGCTGTTTATATTATATAGAACATACACAATATATACCACTTTTATATTACACAACACACACAACCAGAACATTAATGAAGTTCATTTCACTTTAACAACAAACTAAATGTAGATATGATTCCAGGCCTGTGAAGACACTAACAGAGTGAAAAAATAAACATCAATCTAAAGATCAGTCCCAGATACTCTACAGAATCAGTCTTTCCCTCTAAATTCTGCAGAACATTTTCAAAAGATGTTTCTGATTATTTTTATTTTATTATATTAGAATTGAGTAGAAATGATTAGTAGGATTCTGATCTGTAGTGTGTATCGTTACTTCTACTAGTAAATCTACAGGATTCTTTAATCCCTTCAGTAAAATGTATAAATGAGAAAAAGCCGTGGATCAGCACCAAGTCCTCTTTATTGGGGACTCCTCCTGAGAATCTTCCACTTCGTCACACACCTAATACACATTCTATTTTCCTAAACATTCCAAAATCAAAAACACAGTAAAGGAAGTAGAAGATTTGAAAGTCTATGCGTTAACGTGGTTGCTGTTGCAGGAATTTGATATTTTCCGAGGTGTGAATTTCAGTTTGATGGGATCTTCAGGAGCCAGAAGGCCGCTGTTGTTCAGCTTTAGAGGAACCTGATTAGAAAATGAAAAATTGAGAATGATACCTACAAATCATAAAAAGTAAACTATGTAAAGTCCATTATTCAATTTTGGGTAAACGTTAGCAAAGATGTTATCAGTGTTAGTACCATCTGTACAAGGTTTACATGGTTAATAATAGAAGATGCTGACCTTCGTTTCCTCGGAAAGACTAATGTCAAATCTCCGCAAAATCTCAACAGCAGCTAACTTCATGATTATGAGGGCAAACCTCATCCCGATGCAGTTTCTGGGTCCTAAACCAAACGGCATGTAGGCATACTGCTCAATGTTCTCCTTATTCTCCTGAGTGAACCTGAAACAACACGGAGGGTCAATACACACCATTAATAAAATATTTGCAAAACCCTAATTAGACAGGATTATATTTACATGGGAAACTGGTCTATTTACATCCTTTGCAGATAATCCTGGTATTATTTATCTGGGTCACTTCTGACCATGGTTTTCTCCCTTTGCTTAGAACATTTACGACCAATAACTAAACAGTTTTGACTCATATTTTGACTTGTATTTAGACTTTGCTCAACAACTTGAGCACATTACATCTTGATACTCTGGGAGGCCATTAGGATTATAAAGAAACTATCATCAATCAAAACAGCACAATCATAAAAGCTGATTGAAATGGTTAAGATGTCAGGTTCTGTCATCCATATTCTATACCTCTTATCCTACCTAGAGTCTAAGATAAGCCTGGAGCCTCGGGTGAACCCGAATTCCAGGGAACTTAGAGGGACAACTTGAGTGGGGTCCCAATCCATCAAACCCCAAACCATTCACACACTACAATCGTGAAATGCTAATCAGCCTCAATGAATCCAGAGTACCCAGTGTAGACACCCAAAGCATATGGAGACCATGCAAACTCCGCACACACAGGGCAGAAGTGGTATTTAAACTACTAATTTCCCCCAAATTGCAATTATATCGCAAGTTCCTCAATTGTCTAACCTTTCACTCTAACAATCATTGTTTCATGACCACAAAACTATCTGCAGGACCTCACCATAAGTTGCCTTCCAGATAATTATGGCATTTAGCAGCTGCCCAAACCAGAGCGACCTACAACTGAGCAGTTGAGGGTTAAGGGCTTTGCTCAGAGATCCAGCAGTGGCAGCTTGGTGGTGCTGGATTTGAACTTGTGACCTTCTGATCCAGAGTCCAATGCCTGAACCACTGAGCTACAACCTCCACCCAGAGATGACCATTTTTTTCAATGAGGAGATCAAATATGGCTGAAAGCAATTTTTTAAATGGTGGACTGAATGATTCTTGTTTAAGAAATGAATTTAAATACATTTCTTTCCCGTAATTTTTTTTTTAAAAGCTGCTTCCTACCTTTCAGGGTTGTAGGTCTCTGGATCAGTCCAAAATTCAGGGTCCCTATGTAGGGCATAAATGGGGACCATAACGACGGTGCCCTTTGGGATGGTAAGACCGTTTATCTCAACGGTTTTCTTGCAGATTCTTTCAAGACGAAGAGCAACCGGGTACAACCTGAGGGACTCGTTCAGAGCAGCATCCAGATAATCCATGTTCATCACTGTGTCATAATCAACCACAGCCTGAAAACCAAAAGACAAAAGATATATAAGCCAACTTCTGTCTCTGTCTTTGTTCTACATACAGGTGAGAAATCTGAATCTGTTTACAAATGCTTCAGAATCACTCAGTGACAGGATCCCAGTCCCTGGAGTCACGTGGGTCAGTGGGGATTCTGTCTTTTGCGGAATCCCTCGGTTCAGGTTGATCAGCCAGGAAACGTATAGGACCCGTGAAAATGAGTTTTTGGGTTTCTAACCATACAAGAAGTTTCCTGAAAACTCAGACAACTACTTGTTGCTAAGGTTACTTGCTAAAAACAACTTAGAACAACTAAATGGTATAATTTACAATTTTTATTAATATATGATGTTGTTGTTAGTAACAAATAATTACGAATACAGATTCGCTCAATCTCTAGTCTCACTCAGTCCCAATGTAAACCCCTTTCTCTGTTTCCATGGAAACCAGTCTTAGTCTCAGTCTGAGCTCAGGATATGACAATTGTCCACCTCTATACCACATTTTATGCATACGGTATATAAGTTTATAATTTAAGTCATTCACCTGGTTAGGGAAAGTTTCATCAATTTCCTTCTGCAGTTTCTTCATGGTCTCTGGATTACTGGCCAGATTGAAGAAGAGGAACGACAGAGTGCTGCTGCTCGTCTCATAACCAGCAAAGATGAACATCATAGACTGGGACAGGATCTCATGATCATTCAGACCTTCACACACACACACACACACACACACACACACACACACTTATTATGAGGATGTTTTTGTTACATTTCTTTACTAGGACCATTTTCATTGTCAATTTTAAAACATTTAAAAGCTTCTTGACTTTTCGACTTGACCCCAGCTGCCACTGGTGACCAGGGGTTTCGGTGTGTAGCAGATAGCCCCCTTAAGCCAGTAACGCTTAGTGTTATTTAGAAATTTTTATTTGTACTTTTTCTTTTTAAAACACATTGATCTCAAATTGGGAGATCAGTCATGTGCCTCAAACCTATCTCTGTAGTCATCTCTTACAGACACAGACGTTCCCATCCACAGAACAGATGTCACATTGCCAGTAACCTCATCTACCCTCCCCTGTTGTCTCAATCTCAAACAATGGTGGTAGGTGGGCTCTGGGAATTGCCAGTCTGCTGTAAGGAAAGCTGACTTTATCACAGGCTTGGCTTCCCACTACACCTTCGACTTTCTGGCACTTACTGAGACCTGGATATCCCCACAGAACACTGCTACACCAGCTGCTCTGTCTTCTGCCTATGCTTTCTCTCACTCACCAAGAGAAACCGATAGAGGTGGTGGTACAGGTCTACTTTTATCATGGAGATGGTGTTTCACACTTCTCCCTTTGTCTCATCTAACCTTTGATGACCTTTGTCTTCTTTTGAATTCCATGCAGTTTCAGTTCCCTCTCCAATCAACCTTTTCATCATTGTCATCTACCGCCCTTCTGGTCCCCTAGGAAACCTCCTAGAAGAGATGGACATGCTCCTCAGTACTTTCCCCTCTGACAGCACCCCTCTGACAGTTCTTGGTGACTTCAACCTCCCATCCGACAAACTTCAGTCATCTTACCTCTTGCCTTTTCTGAATACCTTCTCCTTGACATTTAACAGCTGCCCTCCAACACACAAGGGAGGAAATGTCCTGGACCTGGTTTTCACTCGCCCTACTCCAGCTACAGACATGACTGCCACTCCACTTCCAATCTCTGATCATCACCTGGTTTCCTTTTTAATCACTCTTCCTATTCAACCTAAAAATAATTTACATGTCTCTCTTATCCGTCCTAACCTTTACTCCATCTCTCCCTCCTCTGTAGCTTACTGTACTCTTTCATCTCTTCCTGACCCTGACTCCTTTTCCTCTCTACCCTTAGACGTTGCTACGGACTCCTTCCTCTCATCTTTTTCCTCAACTATGGACCTCTTTTGCCCTTTGACTACAAAAACCAAGAAGACTTATTGTCCCACACCGTGGCTGTCAGAAGTTTTGCGCAACAATCGACGAGAACTCAGATCAGCAAAAAGAAGTGGAAAAAATCACAACTCGATGTAGACCTCTCATCTTACCGCACACTCCTGACCAACTTTTCTTTTGAGGTGACTTCTGCTAAAAAGCTTGAGGCCACTGCACAAAATCCTCGCAAGCTCCACAATATCTTCTCTTCACTACTCAACCCCCTGCTGCACCTGCTCCATCCTGCCTGACTGCTAATAACTTTGCCTCCTTCTATGATGAGAAGATTAAGAAAATCTGCCAAACCTTCACTTCCTCCCCAACCATGACTACACAATACAGGGTTAGGGTTCTCTGAAACGCACTGTTTTTAACCAACTGTCTGTCTATCTCTCACAGAACAACCTCCATGATCCGAACCAGTCTGGGTTCAAAGCGGCACATTCCACAGAGACGGCCCTTTTGGCTGTTTCTGAGAAACTGCATGCTGCTCGGTCAGCCAAGCTGTCATCTGTACTTATCTTCCTGGACCTTTCAGCAGCATTTGACACAGTCAACCACAAGACACTTTTGTCAACCCTCAAGAGCCTCGGTATCTGCGGAACAGCATGGGAATGGTTTGCTTCCTACCTGGAAGGTCGCTCATGCCAGGTAACATGGAGGAGATCCACATCTGCCCTGTGCAGACTCACAACTGGTATCCCACAAGGCTCGGTACTTGGTCCCCTCCTTTTCTTCCTCTATACCCACTCCATTGGTGAAGTCATATCCTCACAAGGGTTTTCTTATCGATGCTATGCAGATGACACTCAACTAATCTTTTCTTTCCCTAGATCAGATACCACAGCTTCCGCTCGGATATCGGCATGCTTGACAGACATATCTTCATGGATAATTGTTTACCAACTAAAACTGAACCTCTCAACCAGAATGAGAGGTAAGTACACTTCAAGGCTCTTCTCTGTTCTGGCACCAAGGTGGTGGAATGAACTTTTCCTAGATGTTCGTACAGCAGAGTCCCTGATTATCTTCAAGCGACGACTGAAGACCTTCATCTTCCTGAACCACTTAAATTAGCACTTTCCAAGTTTGTAGAATTCGAGTTATATTTATATTAAGTGTGTGATCTTGTGTACAGTGTAGATTTATTCATTACTAGAGACTCAAAGCACTTTTGTACGTCGCTCTGGATAAGGGCGTCTGATAAATGCCACAAATGTAAATGTAAATGTAAATGATACGAAACTAGCCCAAAAAAATCCTCTTTAAGGACACAATTGACTTCTTTTTCTCAGCCTTTGCTCTCACCATGGTGCACATGCATTTCTCTTCACTATAACGTGGGAAAGCAGAGACACCACGAGGACCTACTTTATTTAGAATTGTAGCTTGGCGGCATCATTTCTAATAAATGTATAAAACCCTAATCATGTTTGATGTTTGAGAGATTATTTACTATAGGAAATACCTTTATTGGTCTCTTTGCTCAGATCCTCTGATTTCTGAGAATCGATCATCAGCTGCATGATGTCCACTCGTTTCTGCAGGAACATCAGAGATGCAATGAAACCTCAATAATATCTGATGGAGTGTAAATGAGTTTCTGGTTTTGTACCTTATGATCCTGAGCCACACGTTCAGACTTGATCTTTTGCAGTGAGGCGTAAAAGAAATCCGTCACTGCAGTCGGGAAAAAGGCGAAATTCATTTTCTCCAGCAGAGGAGCGATGAAGGGGAACAGAGCTGATCACAAACACAACAGAGGTCTGAACAACTCATATGGTGTGGAGTCTCAACAGTAACAACAAGCAGATACACAGCAATTATCAACAGAAATCTGATGAATTCATTACCGACAGCGAGAAACAGAGGATTGAGAAAATCAAACTTCAGCATTTTCTTGATGTTGGAGACGAATGGATCTTTAGGGTTGTTCAGGGAGTCGATATCGACACTGAAGGCTGTGCTCGTCACCACATCCATACTGTACGCTCCGAAAAACCTCAACAAACACATCATCACATTAACACACACACACACACACACACGAATGTTGTGAGTTACGTGTAACACCACAGTAGGATGGTTTACTCTTTAATATCTGCTGATTCTCCTCGCTCTGACGTCTTCTTCAGGTTTTCAACCAGTGTGTGAGAATGTGACTTCATGATTCCAAACATCTGAGAAACAAGAAATAACATCTACTGTTATACACACACACACACACACACACACACACACACACACACACACACACCTCCTTCAGTCTGCCGCTGGTGAATGATGGAGAGAGAACACCCCTGATCCTCCTCCAGTCCTCGTCCTCCACGATGGACACGGCGTCGTACAGAGGACCATTTAGACCGAAATTCTGAGAGAAATAAATAAAGAAATTCTACATTAGACTCACTCTCACAGATCTAATAGTTCTAGATCAGATGGATTGGATTCCATATACGTGTTCTAGTCTTTACAGCTGTTTTTCCATTTTTCCATTCCACTTGTCTCTTTATTAACCTATACACAGAGATATACAGAGAGAACGGTATAGGGTGAGACAGGTGTATGGCATGGCAGGTGTATGGAGAGACAAGTTTTCTACATTCACCTGTCTCTCCATACACCTGTCTCTCTGTATACCTGTCTCTCCATACACCTATCTTTCCATATGCCTGTCTCTCCATACACCTGTCTCTGTATACCTGTCTCTCCATACACCTGTCTTTCCATACACCTGTCTTTAAATACACCCATCTCTCTGTATCCCTGTCTCTCCATATACCTGCCTCCACATATACCTGTCTCTCCTTTCACCTGTCTCTCTGTATACCAGTCTCTAAATACACCCATCTCTCTGTTTACCTGTCTCTCCATATACCTGTCTCTCTCTCAGTCTGTAAAGAGTGTAAGTGTGTAAGAGTGTGTGTGGTCTCTCACAGTCAGTATTAAGTTTAAAAGTGTGAGTATAAGAGTGTGTAGTGTGTGTGGTGTTTGTGAGAGTGTGTAGTGATAGTGTGAGAGTGTAAGAGTGTGTAAGTGATAGTGTGAGAGTGTGTAAATGTGTTTAGTGTGTATGGTGTTTGTGAGAGTGTGAGAGTGTGTGGTGTGTGTAGTGTGTGTGGTCTCTCACTCGGCGGTTGGTGAAGAGAGAGTAACACTCTTTAATCAGGACGGTTTTGATGATGTCGGTGTCCAGCACACATAAAACCGCCTCTCTGGCATCATATATCCTGTATTTAACATCATAAACATCAACATTCTTACGTCACTGCAACATTCCACAGACTAAAAACAGATGTTTTATCAAAAAGTTTGGAGATTCGCCTCTGTTTACAAGAAAATACTTTATTTATCTACGTTTCCACACGATCACCTTTAAAACAGTCCCCTTACACAGTAATACAGCGCCCCCTGCGTTCTTCTGGAACGTGTTCCGGATGTCTTCTTTTCGTAGCGTGTCGAGCATCTTCTGAGATTCATCCTGCAACAGTCTCAAAATAGAGAGCCGGATCTTCATTTTCAGGAAGAGGACAAAGTCCACAGGAGCCAAATCTGGCGAGTAGCATGGGTGCAGAAGTGAGATCATGTGGATTGTTCTCCGGTGATCACCATGCAAGAGTTGCCAAACAGTTTTTACATGATCGGAGGTTGAACTTGTTGATAGTGTTCCTGATCTCTTGTTGTCTTCCGGTGATGTTCATCTGCTCTTGAAGCACATGTGCCATATAAAACACCTCGAACGATTCGTTGCAGCACCAGTGTATGTCAAACGTACGTCAAACGTCCCTGTGGCAGATTTGCCCAGACTCATGTTGAATTTAATGTTTGCTCTTTGTTCCGTGATGAAATTGCAGACATAATAAATCACGTGGGTCAGAACAGCACCAGCTACACCATTAGTCTCCAAACTTTTGATTCCACTTTGTATATGAAGCCTGAGAGCTGTTAGCCTGATTAGCCGTTAGCATTAGTGAGAGTAGAACTGCCTGATAAATTTATATTTTAACAGACAACACCATATATATTTATCTGCTATGCACAGCACACATAATATAGCATTCTATATATAATAATATTATACAAAACTTTCCATTTCCCTGAACCTGTTAAATATGTTGCTGAACATTTTGTTAGAATTCTTTGATAGCTGCGTAACACTTTGATGCTAAACACACACTAACACACTCACCCCCAGATCTTTCCGTACTTCTGAAAACACTCCATATCAAAATTATGGATTCCCTAAAAAACAGAGAAATATTGTGTAGTTTAAAATAATCTACACAATCACATTATACTTCTAATGTACGTTTTTATTTTGCCATAATGTTTAATTACAGTGTAAACTCACCTTACGGTACTGTAACATGGTTCCCAAAAATGGTAACGGTTTAGGACCAGGAACTCCCAAACGCTTAAAGACCCCATATGGCCAGGTTCCGTACCTGAAAACACAACACAACTGATTTAAAAGGGAAAAAAGACAAGCAGCAAGAAGAAAATAAGTCATTTATATACACAGTACATTCAGAAGGTATTTACACTCTTTACTTTGTTAAAATGTTATAATCCAGTCATTAGTGTTACACAGGTCAGGAGACTCAGGTGAGGTTTGTGTTATGAAGGACATCCAGCGTAAAACATGTGCCAAATTAACCATGCGGATCAGGAATCAGAATTTCATAGCAGATCGGTCAAGGCCCGGGTTACCAACAACCACCACAACCATTACCATTAACAGTAGCACAACCATTATTGTGCTACTGTTGGCTGAAGGAGGAGAAGGAGAGGAGGAAGACGTCTACAGAGACAGCAGAGAAAGGAGAAGTAGAGGAGATTGGAGGTTCAGGTTGGTACTTTAAATGTTGGTACTATGACGGGTAAAGGGAGAGAGGGAGCTGATATGATGGAGAGGAGAAAGGTAGATATGTTGTGTGTTCAGGAGACCAAGTGGAAGAGGAGTAAGAGCAGGAACATTGGAGGTGTTTAAACTGTTCTATCATGGTGTGGATGGAAAGAGAAATGGTGTAGGGGTGATTCTGAAGGAAGAGTACAGTAAGAGTGTAGTGGAGGTGAAGAGAGTTTCTGATAGGGTGATGAACGTGAAGCTGGAAGTTGAAGGGATGATGATAAATGTCATCAGTGTTTATGCTCCACAAGTGGGCTGTGAGATGTAGGAGAAGGAACGATTCTGGAGTGAATTAGATGAAGTGGTAGATGGTGTACCTAGGAAAGAACGATTGGTGATTGGGGCAGACTTTAATGGTCATGTAGGTGAAGGAACAGAGGTGATGAGGAGGTGATGGTAGGTATGGTTTTAAGGAGAGGAATGTGGAAGGGCAGATGGTGGTAGATTTTGCTAAAAGGATGGAAATGGCAGTGGTGAACACGTATTTTAAGAAGAAGGAGGATCATAGGGTGACGTATAAGAGTGGAGGAAGGTGCACACAGGTGGATTATGTTCTATGTAGGAGATGCAACCTGAAGGAGATTGGAGACGGTAAGGTGTTGGTGGGGGACAGTGTAGCTAGACAGCATCGGATGGTGGTCTGGAAGATGGTGGAGGTGAAGAAGAAGAGGAGGAGAGTGAGGACTGAAAGAAGAATAAGATGGTGGAAACTGAAGGAGGAAGAGTGTAGTGTGAGGTTCAGGGAAGAGGTCAGACAGGAGCTCGGTGGTGGTGAAGAGGTGCTGGATGATTGTGAAACTACTGCAGGAGTGATGAGGGAGACAGTTAGAAAGGTTCTTGATGTAACATCTGGAAATAGAAAGGAAGACAAATAGACGTGGTGGTGGAATGAGGAAGTGCAGGAGAGCAGAAGGAGAAAGAGGTTGGAGAAACAGAACTGAGATTGACAGAGTGATGAGAAAAGTAGGCAGGAGTACAAGGAGATGCAGCTGCAGGTGAAGAGGGATGTGGCGAAAGCCAAGGAAAAGGCATATGAGGAGCTGTAGGAGAAGTTG
>NC_060907.1:725196-727696 GCF_014805685.1 Silurus meridionalis
CGTCTCTGTGCTATGATGAGGCCGAAATCCTGACTGATACATTTCAAAATGTTATTCATAAGCAGATGTGAGCATAACTGCTGTGCTACAACCTTTTCTAAAATTTTGGATATAAAGGGGAGATTTGATATCGGTCTGTAGTTGGACAACTGACATGGGTCAAGGTCAGGTTTCTTAATAAGGGGGTGGATAACTGCCAGTTTGAAGGATTTAGGTACATAACCAGTGCTAATGGAAGAGTTAATTATTTTTAAAACAGGTTTGATTACCTCTGGAGCTATCTGTTTAAAGAAACTAGTAGGCAAGGGATCGAGAATACAGGTTGATGATTTTGATGAGGAGATTAATGAAATTAAGTCACTCTCATGAATAGGAGTGAAGCTTTGTAATTGATTGTCTGCTATAATGACACTGCTGTCTACAGGGTTACTTGTAAAATAATTTGGATTTATATTAACCGCCTGGATTTCTTGCCTGATGTTTTCAATTTTATTATTAAAAAAGTTCATGAAATCATTACTACCTATTGATGGTGTGCATGTTAGCGCAGTGCTTTTATTCCCTGTTAATTTTGCTACCGTGCTGAATAAAAATCTAGGATTATGCTTGTTATTTTCTATGAGGGTGGAGAAATATGCTGATCTGGCAGCACTAAGAGATTTTCTATAATTTAGGAGGCTCTCCTTCCATGCTATTTGAAATACTGTTAATTTTGTTTGACGCCATTTACGCTCTAATTTTCGAGTGGTCTGTTTTAAGGTGCGTGTATAATCATTATACCACTGTGCTAATTTTTCTCCTGATCATTTTGGTCTTAAGGGGAGCTACATCATCTAGAGTGTAACGTAACGTTGTTTCTAGATGTTCAGTGGCCCAGTCGAGCTCTGCGGGGTCTGACGGAGATCTATCTAATATCGTAATATCGGAAGATTATTAATAAACGCGATGCTGTAGCTGACGTGAAAGTACGCTAACACGGTAACGTGGTGACGTAGAAATGCAATGACTAAGGCAAATTTTAAACGAGATGAGATAATGGTCTGAAATAGCTTCAGACTGTGGAATTATGACTAAGTTTTTTATTTTTAATCCAAATGTTAACAACAAATCGAGAGTGTGTCCACCACTATGAGTGGGTCCTATAACATTCTGATTAATTCCGACTGAATCTAGAATGGACACAACTGCTGCTCTTAAGGAGTCTTCCTGATTATCAAAATGAATATTAAAGTCTCCAACAATTAATGCTTTGTCTAAAGAAGTAGCTAGATTTGTAATGAAATCTGCAAATTCTATCAGAAAATCAGAGTAGGGCCCTGGGGTCTATAAATAATAATTAGTGGAATTAACTGACTTGACCTGCTTTCAGACACTGAATATTTTATGTTGGTGTAAAGAACTTCAAATGTTTTACATTTGTGTTTAGTCTTTTGTGTGACGTTTAGATTATTATTATAAATAGCTGCTACTCCGCCTCCTCTGCCATTTAGACGGGGTTGGTGTATGTAACTATACCCAGGAGGACTCGCCTCATTTAATGCTACATATTCATTCGATTTAATCCACGTTTCTGTCAAACACATTATATTAAACTCCTGGTCGGTAATAATTTCGTTTATAGTCAGCGCTTTTGGCGTGAGAGATCTAATATTCAACAATCCTATTTTTAGATCAGAGGTGCTGGCTGTGCGTTCAGTCCTATTTAATTTAATGTTAATCAGGTTACTTAAACAGACTTTCTGATAATTCCTATATTTTGGTTTTGCTCGGGGGACAGACACAGTCTCAATATGGTGGATCCTGAGTGACGACTCTGTGCAGCTAGCAGACGGTCGGTTTAGCCTGTCTGTCTGCTCCCTGGCCTTGGCTCTAGACAGTCACTTGTTAACTAGTGCTGTTCTGAGACTATGACCTATACTACAAGAAATGAGAGCAGCACCTTCCCGGGTGGGATGGACACCGTCCCGCCCTAACAGGCCAGCCTTGCCCTCAAAAATGCTCCAATTATTAATGAAGCCCACATTGTTTTGGAGCACCACTCGGACATCCAGCAGTTCAGCGACCATAACCTGCTGTAGGCTACATCGCCACGTCGCATTGGGATGGGGCCAGAGCATACTACAGCATCGGACATTGCCTTCGCTAATTTACACACCTCTATAATATTACTCTTAGTAACCTCTGACTGTCGGCGTATATCATTAGCTCCTGTGTGAAAAACTATCTTAGAGAACCTGTGCTTTCCTAAGAATCTAAGCTGACCTGCTATGTCCGCGCCCTGGCTCCCGGTATACACATAACCTGTGCTGCTGGTGCCCCTAAAGGTCTAGCTAGTTTCACGTGCCTCAGAATGGAGTCTCCTAAAACCAGAGCTCTTTCAGGTTTCTCAGCGGTGCTTCACTGAGGAGAGCAAACCTGTTGGACACGCGAAGCGGAGAGGAATGGTGCTCCCGTGGGCGAGCCTTAGCGTTAGCTTTGGCTTTGCGAGTATGCCGCCGAG
>NC_060907.1:737696-742696 GCF_014805685.1 Silurus meridionalis
ACAGTAACAGATCTGTTTTTCATTCTGTAAAAGTTCCTGGTTCTTTTCTTTTCCTGCTTGTTCCTGGTGGATTTGTTTATCAGCTCCTGTCCTTCCTGATGGTGTCACGTCTCCGCTGTGAGGGACATCAAAGGGATTTGATTTGGATATTTAGCTTATGTTCAGTAAAGAGCACCTCATCACCTGAACACCTTTTTACATCATCACATAATACTGCTCTCTGACACCAAAACCTTCTTCTGCAGGCAAGTCATGTTTTTATTATTATTATTATTATTATTATTATTATTATTATTATTATTATTATTATTATGAACTGATGTTTGTATGAGGAAGTCTGGTGTGTCAGAGAAGTAGGTGAGGGTTGTGCAGGACATGTATGAGGACAGTGTGACAGCAGTAAAGTGTGCAGTAGGAACGACAGACAGGTTTAAGGTTAAGGTTGGACTGCATCAAGGATCGGCTCTGAGACCTTTCCTACGGTGGCCGAGAAGTGCAAAACACATTAACAAATCAAAAAATAATATGAACAAATTAGAAAACAGTAACAAATGCAAAAACAAAACAACGTATCTGAAAACACAACAATTCAGACAAAGTGGAAAAGGTAGGTATAGTTAAATGGAACACTTACCGATCATTGGACGAGACACCTGTCATTCAAGATAAACAGGAAGTACAACAGTCATTTTATCATTTTTATTTTATTTTAATAAGCAATTAGCCATATACAAACAACGTGCTAATAACAAGTAAAATTTACATTATAATACACAGAACAGGTGCATAAAAATACAAATATATACACATATATTTAGGGGAAAGAGGCAAAAAATAAATAAATAAATAAAGTTTATAATAATAATAATAATAATTATAATAATAATTATTATTATTATTATTAAAAAAAATTAAAATTAAATAAAAAAGGATAAAATAAACAGGGCTATGGTTTATTCTGTAAATCATATTTTTCTATAAAGGATAAAAGATTCATTGCATTTTTCTTTTTAAATCACTTTAAGGGCTTTTGTGAAAGAAATAAACTCATTATAAAATTAAAGAAATGTTGGTTTCACTTTCAAGTATTTTGATTTGTGTACAGTGAGGAAAATAAGTATTTGAACACGCTGCTATTTTGCAAGTTCTCCCACTTAGAAATCATGGAGGGGTCTGAAATTGTCATCGTAGGTGCATGTCCACTGTGAGAGACATAATCTAAAAAAAAAACTTTTTATTTGTTTGATACAGCTGCAAATAAGTATTTGAACACCTGTCTATCAGCTAGAATTCTGACCCTCAAAGACCTGTTAGTCTGCCTTTAAAATGTCCACCTCCACTACATTTATTATCCTAAATTAGATGCACCTGTTTGAGGTCGTTAGCTGCATAAAGACACCTGTCCACCCCATACAATCAGTAAGAATCCAACTACTAACATGGCCAAGACCAAAGAGCTGTCCAAAGACACTAGAGACAAAATTGTACACCTCCACAAGGCTGGAAAGGGCTACGGGAAATTGCCAAGCAGCTTGGTGAAAAAGGTCCACTGTTGGAGCAATCATTAGAAAATGGAAGAAGCTAAACATGACTGTCAATCTCCCTCGGACTGGGGCTCCATGCAAGATCTCACCGTGGGGTCTCAATGATCCTAAGGAAGGTGAGAAATCAGCCCAGAACTACACGGGAGGAGCTGGTCAATGACCTGAAAAGAGCTGGGACCACCGCTTCCAAGGTTACTGTTGGTAATACACTAAGACGTCATGGTTTGAAATCATGCATGGCACGGAAGGTTCCCCTGCTTAAACCAGCACATGTCCAGGCACGTCTTAAGTTTGCCAATGACCATTTGGATGATCCAGAGGAGTCATGGGAGAAAGTCATGTGGTCAGATGAGACCAAAATAGAACTTTTGGGTCATAATTCCACTAAACGTGTTTGGAGGAAGAAGAATGATGAGTACCATCCCAAGAACACCATCCCTACTGTGAAGCATGGGGTGGTAGCATCATGCTTTGGGGTGTTTTTCTGCACATGGGACAGGGCGACTGCACTGTATTAAGGAGAGGATGACCGGGGCCATGTATTGCGAGATTTTGGGAACAACCTCCTTCCCTCAGTTAGAGCATTGAAGATGGGTCGAGGCTGGGTCTTCCAACATGACAATGACCAAGCACACAGCCAGGATAACCAAGGAGTGGCTCTGTAAGAAGCATATCAAGGTTCTGGCGTGGCCTAGCCAGTCTCCAGACCTAAACCCAATAGAGAATCTTTGGAGGGAGCTCAAACTCTGTGTTTCTCAGCGACAGGCCAGAAACCTGACTGATCTAGAGAAGATCTGTGTGGAGGAGTGGGCCAAAATCCCTCCTGCAGTGTGTGCAAACCTGGTGAAAAACTACAGGAAACGTTTGACCTCTGTAATTGCAAACAAAGGCTACTGTACCAAATATTAACATTGACTTTCTCAGGTGTTCAAATACTTATTTGCAGCTGTATCATACAAATAAATAGTTTAAAAATCATATATTGTGATTTCTGGATTTTCTTTTCAGACCCCTCCATGATTTCTAAGTGGGAGAACTTGCAAAATAGCAGCGTGTTCAAATACTTATTTTCCTCACTGTACATCAAATTTTCCCATCAGAATAATTTTATTAACAAGAAAGTCGTCTTTGTTATTGTTCATCACGAGTCTAAAGAGAATGTCCTTCACAGTGAAAGTTCTTAGATTGGGAACCTTTGGGTAAAGCCAGTTATGGATATCAGACCATAAAGTGTCTGAAGTAACAGTCTGCAGCAGGAGAAAGTTGGAACGTCTGTGTAAAAGTGTAGAAACTAATCT
The DNA here is from genome assembly GCF_014805685.1 of Silurus meridionalis. Lineage (NCBI taxonomy): Eukaryota > Metazoa > Chordata > Actinopteri > Siluriformes > Siluridae > Silurus > Silurus meridionalis. Next base: position 740,539 of record NC_060907.1, read on the forward strand.
TTATGTGATGATATTCTGCAGCATCTCCAACATCACTGCATATGAATCTCCTTCCTCAAAGTAGCTCTGAATTCATTCCAGTTTCTCCCTGATTCTGTTTCCTTCTGTTATTTTCTTATATTTAAAGTTGCACTAATCCAAATAAAAATACTTTAAAGTAAACAGAAAACGTTACACATGTACAAGAAACAAAGTTATGATTTCATACTTCCTGTATATGTTGAATGACAGGAGTCTCGTCCAATAATCAGTGAGTGTTTCATTCACACACTATACCTCCTTTTACACTTTCTGAATCGTCCCTGTGTTTTTGGATTTGTTATTTTGTCTTGCACTTCTCGCCCACCATAAGTTCAGGTATCTGGAGTCAACAGTGCAGAGTAATGGAGAGAGTGTTAGAGAAGTGAAGAAAAGAGTGCAGGCAGGGTGGAGTGGGTGGAGAAGAGTGATAACAGGAGTGATTTGTGATAGAAGAGTATCTGTGAGAGTGAAAGGGAAAGTTTATAGGACTGTGGTGAGACCTGAGATGTTGTAGGTTTAGAGACAGTGGCATTGAGTAAAAGACAGGAGGTGGAGCTGGATGTAGCAGAGCTGAAGATGTTGAGATGTTCGTTGGGAGTGACGACGATGGACAGGATTAGAAATGAGTTTATTAGAGGGACAGCACATGTAGGACGTTTTGGAGACAAGGTGAGGGAGGTGAGATTGAGTTGGTTTGGACATGTGCCGAGGAGGGACATGGGGTATATCGGTAGGAGAATGCTGAGGATGGAGACACCAGGAAGGAGAAAAAGAGGAAGATCAAGGAGGAGGTTTATGGATGTGGTGAGGGAAGACATGCAGGTAGTTGGTGTGAAAGAGGCAGATGTAGAGGACAGGGGGATATGGAGACGGATGATCCGCTGTGGCGCCTCCTAATGGGAGAAGCTGAAAGAGGAAGAAAAAGACTATGAGCTAATGTTGGAATTGTAAACACACAGGGCATCATCTCATCTCTGAATCACCATGGTATCTGTTCAGGTCCTGTACCTGCTGCTCTCAGGTAAATATTATAATCCAATCTACAGATGTATCTAAAACATGTCCAGGCTCAGAGTATCAGCTCTGATCTGCTGAGGCAGCAAAGGTGACAGTAAGAGCAGAGAGTAGATGTAGTGTGTAGTTACTGAGTTCTTCAGTCATGTACAGACAGGTACAGATAAATATATACACACACTTTATTGCCAAAATAGTCACTGGGTCACTTCATATTTTCTGCTCTATGTGGTTCTTTTCCAAACTGTTACCACAAAACTGGAGGCACTCAATTGTACAGGACGTCTTTAGATGGCGCTATAATACAATTGTGCATTCACTTGAACTTAAAAACCCAAACCTGCTCCAGCATGGCAGTGCCCCTGTGCACAAAGTGAGTTCCTGGAAGATCTGGTTTACATGCTTTGGAGAGGAAGATCTTGAGTGGCCTGTTATAGAGCTCTGATCTGATCCCTACTGTATATATATATATATATATATATATATATTAGCGGTGTAACGGTTCACAAAATTCCAGGTTCGGTACGTACCTCAGTTCAGTTCGGTCCAATTTCAGTACAGTTAAAGGGAAGAAATGCAAAATACAAATTTACCTGTTTTTTAATTAACACAGTTTATTATTACAGTGGTACCCCGCTTATCGACCGGCTCGGACATCGACCTTTTCGCTTAGCAAACAGTTTTTCGACCGAAATTTGCGCCCTCTGAATGACCATAAGCCCGCTTATCGACCTTTTTTTACCCCGACCCACGTGGAGCATTTTTTTTTGTTACTTTTGTAATGTTTTTAATTAATACTTTTTACTGTATTATTGTCAGAAATCCACCTGCCACGCCCACTTCGGCGGCTGTCAAAACCTCCGCTTTCCCTAAAGCCCCCAGCTTCAACAATACACACCTGGGGCTCATTATTCACTCATCCCCAGCTCCTATATAAACCCCTCATTCAGCCACACTCCTTGTCGGTTATTGTTGGTATGTGAAGGTGTTTGCTGCATGTTTGTGTGTTTTTTCCCTGTCACACGTATTCCTATGCATTTTTTTCCTACCGGACTCCACGCACTCTCCACGGCATCCCGGATTACCTTTTCCTCCCGTGCGTTTGCCCGTGGACCTCGCCCCT
>NC_060907.1:750196-770196 GCF_014805685.1 Silurus meridionalis
CCACAACCCCAACACATCTCTACCACAACTCCCACACAACCCCACACATCTCTACAACTCCCACACAACCCCAACACATCTCTACCCCAACACATCTCTACCACAACCCCAACACATCTCTACACAACTCCCACACAACCCCACACATCTCTACCACAACTCCCACAACCCCAACACATCTCTACCACAACTCCACACAACCCCACACATCTCTACCACAACTCCCACACAACCCCAACACATCTCTACCACAGCTCCCACACAACCCCAACACAACCCCAACACATCTCTACCACAACTCTCACACAACCCCAACACATCTCTACCACAACCCCAACACATCTCTACCACAACTCCAACACAACCCTAAAACATCTCTACCACAACACATCTCTACACAACTCCCACACACAACCCCAACACATCTCTACCACAACTCCCACACAACCCCAACACATCTCTCTACCACAACTCCCACACACAACCCCAACACATCTCTACCACAACTCCACACAACCCCAACACATCTCTACCACAACTCTCACACAACCCTAACACATCTCTACCACAACTCCAACACAACCCCAACACATCTCTACCACAACCTCACACAACCCCAACACATCTCTACCACAACTCCCACACAACCCTAACACATCTCTACCACAACTCCCACACAACCCCAACACATCTCTACCACAACTCCCACACAACCCCAACACATCTCTACCACAACACATCTCTACCACAACTCCCACACAACCCCAACACATCTCTACCACAACTCACACAACCCTAACACATCTCTACCACAACTCCCACACAACCCCAACACATCTCTACCACAACTCTCACACAACCCTAACACATCTCTACCACAACCTCACACAACCCCAACACATCTCTACCACAACCCCACACAACCCCAACACATCTCTACCACAACTCCCACACAACCCCAACACATCTCTACAACTCCCACACAACCCCAACACAACCCCAACACATCTCTACCACAACTCCCACACAACCCCAACACATCTCTACCACAACTCACACAACCCCAACACATCTCTACCACAACTCTCACACAACCCCAACACATCTCTACCCCAACACATCTCTACCACAACCCCAACACAACCCCAACACATCTCTACCACAACTCCCACACAACCCCAACACATCTCTACCACAACTCCCACACAACCCCAACACATCTCTACCCCAACACATCTCACACAACCCCAACACATCTACCACAACTCCCACACAACCCCAACACATCTCTACCACAGCTCCCACACAACCCCAAAACATCTCTACCACAACTCCCACACAACCCCAAAACATCTCTACCACAACTCACACAACCCCAACACATCTCTACCACAGCTCCCACACAACCCCAACACATCTCTACCACAACTCACACAACCCTAACACATCTCTACCACAACTCCCACACAACCCCAACACATCTCTACCACAACTCCCACACAACCCCAACACATCTCTACCACAACTCCCACACAACCCCAAAACATCTCTACCACAACCCCAAAACATCTCTACCACAACTCCCACAACCCCAACACATCTCTACCACAACTCCCACACAACCCCAACACATCTCTACCACACTGAAGTATCGTCTACAGAGTAATAATGATTAATTATTATAATTATTTCAAATTCAAATGTATTTTCCATCAAATCAACACAAACAATGAAACTGGATTTATAAATGGCTGTTTTAATGTGTCCTACAGAGGATTTCAACACAAACCCATTATAAATGTACAATCACATCTACACAAGAACATCAGGAACCGGACGCCAGTCAGTGAGTTTTCCAAATATACATTACATACATTTATACAGAAATTTACACTTTATTTCCATATCATTACATTACAGTGATAAGTTTATTCATGATTTTCTGCTTTTATTACAAATAACATTTAAACCTAAAACAGGAAATAAATTCATAATTTCATATTCAACACATTCATTCACACAGTAAATATACAGTACCACTGCCTCATACTGCCTGATTCAAAGACTGGGGTAGAGAGAGAGAGAGAGAGAGAGAGAGAGAGAGAGAGAGAGAGAGAGAGAGAGAGAGAGGTTTAGAGAGAAACTGGGGTAGAGAGAGAGAGAGAGAGAGACTGGGGTAAAGTGAGACAAGTGGAGAGAGAGAGAGAGAGAGAGAGAGAGAGAGAGAGAGAGAGCCAGCGGTAGAGTGAGACAGGTTTAGAGAGAAACTGGGGTAGAGAGAGAGAGACAAAGGTAGAGTGAGACCAGTAGAGAGAGAGAGATTGGGGTAGAGTGAGAGAGACTGGGGTCGAGAGAGACTGGAAGAGTGAGACTGGTAGAGAGAGAAACTGGGGTAGAGAGAGTGAGACTGGAAGAGTGAGACTGGTAGATAGTTAGAGGTGGTTATCGGAGGTTTCTGGACGTTGAAGGTCTCAGGTAGAAGCTCAGTGCTGCAGTGTTTTTGTTCTGTTCCGAGTGTTTTATCAGAGCCGACTCCCACTTAAAGAAACCACACCCATTATTATGAGAGGCAGAGTCTCGTCGTGTGGGGTTATGAGGCAGGGGGGCGGAGCTCCGCCTCTTGGTGCAGGTGTAGAAGCCCCGCCCATGGTTCGGCCCACCGTTACACACCATTAACCTCCTGGACCTTCGGCCACAATCACACAGAGGAGACGTGATCTTTACTCCACCTTTTTGAGGTGGGAGGGGCAACCGCTTAGAGGAGGAAGTGGAGGAAGCTGATTGGTTGGCAGAGAGTGTAGTGTGACATGACTGGTTGAGAGAGCGGGAGGAAAAGAGAGCTGATTTGTTGGGGAAAGCAGACATGACCTTAGTCTGGCCCTTTGGAGGTGGGAGGGGCAAGTGTTTAGAGGAGGAGAGTGATGATTGGTTAATAGAGAAAGAGGCGTGGCTTTGGTTGATAGAATAAGATGAGCGAGCAGATTGGTTTAGAGAGATATAGGAGAGAGCTGATTGGTTGAGGGAGACAGAGGAGAGCTTTGACTGGTCTACAGGGAGGGAGAAACAAGCTGATTGGTCGACAGAGACAGACGGCCGAGCTGATTGGTTAACTGTTAATGACAGATAAGAGGAAGGAACACAAAACACTGAAGAAGAAAGGGAGTGATGTGATTGGTCAGTATAGATGGAAAATGGGATTGGGGGAGTGGTTCTTCCGGCAGTCAGAGATCTGATAGGGTATTTAATAGAAGAAGGGGGGCTGGAATGAAGAGGGCGTGGCTTTGTTTTACACTCAGGAGAGGCGGAGTCATGGGGCAGGTTTTCAGAGGTGTCCTCTAATATCACGTCGTCATAGGAACCGGAATCTCCGAAATCTGTCACCACAAACTCCTCCAACCAATCAGACGCAAGCGTGTCCGGGTGTGACGTGTGTAACAGGGGAGATGTGTGTGATAAGTGTGACGTGTGTGTGAGGGCGGTGCCTGGGTGTGACGTGTGTGTGGTTCCTGTGTGTGAGGTGTGTGTGGTTCCTGTGTGTGAGGTTTGTGGGTGTGACGTGTGTGTGAGGGTGGTGGTGACACAGGACAGGACAGTGCCCTGGGGTACCAGACTGTGTGATGAGGTCACGGGGTCACACACTGTCTCTGTGTGTGTGTTGCTGATGTCCATCAGCTGCTTCTCTTTCCTCTCTTTACACACACCTCTCACACACACCTTCATCTGTACCTGTGAGAGAGAGAGAGAGAGAGAGAGAGAGAGAGAGAGAGAGAGAAAGAGAGTCAGTCAGACAGGAAGTTGAATGGTGTTTCCCGGAGAGTGGAATTCTGGGATTCCGAGGTCACCTGTGCAGGTGTGTGAGGGAGAGGAGAGGACCTGAAGGAGACCACTCACCCTGCTCACACACTTTGTTATTTTCATCATGCAGCCGTCTCTGATCATACGCCACGCCAACCGAGCTGTGTTCCGTGCATCGTCCAGACCTACACACACACACACACACACACACACACGAAAAGTTCTGAGAGTTAAATTCACATAGCTCTGTGTGTGTGTGTGTGTGTGTGTGTGTGTGTGTGTGTGTGTATATACCAGAGTGTTCTCGGCCGGAGAACTCAATGCCCAGGTCCTGCAGGGCTCCGTTAAGACCTTTGGGTTTGCGCTGGTAATAAATCTAAAAACATTTCGATTATTAACGTGAGTATAAACAGTGTATCTTAGAGAGGCGGAGTCTATCAGAAGTAAAGAGGGGCGGAGCTTCACCAATCTGTGAAACACTGACTACAAACTGTGGAACGATTTCAGAATAATGTTCAACATCAAACTGCAAAACGGTTGAATCTCATCATTACTTACAGAACATAATATTAAAAGTTTCAGAGAATCTGGAGAAAATCTCTGTGCACAAGGGACAAGAGGGAAAATCACTATTAGATGTTTATGATCTTTGGGCCCTCAGGGGCCACTGCATTTAAACCAGTGATGATTCTGTAATGGAAATCACTGCATGGACTCATGAACACCTCCAGAAAACATTGTCTGTGAACACAGTTTAAATCTCTATCATGCACAGAGAAGGCATGTGTGAACATGATCCAGAAAATCCAAATTCTAGATCCTTCACCCTCTGAAATCATTTAGTGCATCATGACATGAAAAATACAACAAAGGCTACAATCCTGCATCAGAAACATGCAGCACTTCAGCATCTGCTCTCCTCAGTTCCTAGATCTAAACATGATGCTACAGAGGAAAACCTGGTGCTTTAACAACTCTTGTGTGTGTGTGTGTGTGTGTGTGTACCCTGTACGTAGCTCGAAGGTCAATCCAGCTGTTCAGAACATTAGGTTTGTTGATCTGCTTGCGTTTACACTCGTACTGCAAACACACACCGAGATCCCAATCTGTGGGCACGCGCACACACACACACACACACACACACACACACGTACCACCAGTAACCCTACTGTATAATAAAAGAGAGACTAGAAACAGCAGCAGCAGCAGTGGAGAGGTGCAGAACAGCACAATATGATTATTATAATATCAGTGCTGATGAAAACATGGATGTGTATGAAGCAACAACAGCATTCAGAGTGACTGTGTGTGTGTGTGTGTGTGTGTGTGTGTGTGTGTGTTTTACCTGACCAGGTGAGGAATGCACAGGGTTTCCCTGCTGTGGAGGTGTGTGTGTTATCTCTCAGGAACACCACGTCTCTCTCCTGATGCAGTGTGTGAAGCCAGCGTGTAAATCTGGACAAACAGATCTGAAGAGGAAGCCCCGCCTCCACCTGCTCCTGTGGACCAATCACAGATCGACATCGTAATATACACTTGTGTAATACTGGGGTGCCAATACTTCTGAATCCGTGTAAAGGTGCGCGTGTTAGTTTGTAAGTGTGTGAGAAAGTGTGCGAGTGAGTGTGTGTGTGTGTGTGTGCACATGTGTACCGATGTTATACTGTTGAGTGTGTGTAAGTGTGTGTGTGTGTGTGTGTGTGTGCACGTGTGCGCATGTGTACCAGTGTTATACTGTTGAGTGTGTGTAAGTGTGTGTGTGTGTGTACGCATGTGTAAAGGTGTTATACTGTTAAGTGTGTGTAAGTGTGTGTGTGTGTATGCATGTGTACCGTGTTATACTGTTGAGTGTGTGTAAGTGTGTGTGTGTGTGTGTGTGTGTGTGTGTGTGTGTGTGTGTGTTATACTGTTAAGTGTGTGTGTGTGTATGCATGTGTACTGGTGTTATACTGTTGAGTGTGTGTGTGTGTGTGTGTGTGTGTGTGTGTGTGTGTGTGTGTGTGTGTGTGTGTACGCATGTGTAAAGGTGTTATACTGTTATGTGTGTGTGTGTGTATGCATGTGTACTGGTGTTATACTGTTGAGTGTGTGTGTGTGTGTGTGTGTGTGTGTGTGTGTACGCAGCGCATGTACCGTGTTATACTGTTGAGTGTGTGTGTGTGTGTGTGTGTGTGTGTGTGTGTGTGTGTGTGTACGTGTGCGCATGTGTACCGTGTTATACTGTTGAGTGTGTGTAAGTGTGTGTGTGTGTGTGTGTGTGTGTGTGTGTACGTGCGCATGTGTACCGTGTTATACTGTTGAGTGTGTGTAAGTGTGTGTATACGTGTGTGTGTACGTGCGCATGTGTACGTGTGCGCGTACGTGTGCGCATGTGTACCGGTGTTATACTGTTGAGTGTGTGTAAGTGTGTGTGTATGCGTGTGTGTGTGTATGCAGCGCATGTGTACCGTGTTATACTGTTGAGTGTGCAAGTGTGTGTGTGTGTGTGTGCATGTGTACCGTGTTATGCTGTTGAGTGTGTGTGTGTGTGTGTGTGTGTACGTGTGCGCATGTGTACCGGTGTTATGCTGTTGAGTGTGTGTAAGTGTGTGTGTGTGTGTGTGTGTGTGTGTGTGTGTGTGTGTGTACGTATGCATGTGTACCAGTGTTATACTGTTGAGTGTGTGTGTGTGTGTATACGTGTGTGTGTGTGCAGCGCATGTGTACCGGTGTTATACTGTTGAGTGTGTGCAAGTGTGTGTGTGTACGTGTGCGCGTACGTGTGCGCATGTGTACCGGTGTTATACTGTTGAGTGTGTGCAAGTGTGTGTGTGTACGTGTGCGCATGTGTACCAGTGTTATACTGTTGAGTGTGTACGTGTGTGTGTATACGTGTGTGTGTGTGTGTGTGTGTGTGTTATACTGTTGAGTGTGTGTAAGTGTGTGTGTGTGTGTGTGTACGCAGCGCATGTACCGGTGTTATACTGTTGAGTGTGTGTAAGTGTGTGTGTGTGTGTGTGTGTACGCAGCGCATGTGTACCAGTGTTATACTGTTGAGTGTGTGTGTGCGTGTGTGTGTGTGTGTGTGTGTGTGTACGCAGCGCATGTGTACCAGTGTTATACTGTTGTGTGTGTGTGTGGTGTGTGTGTGTGTGTGTGTGTGTGTGTGTGTGTGTGGTGTGTGTGTGTGTGTGTAACCTTTCCTTTCTAAATCTCTGAACGCACTGTTTTTAACCAACTGTCTGTCTATCTCTCACAGAACAACCTCCACGATCCGAACCAGTCTGGGTTCAAAGCGCACATTCCACAGAGACGGCCCTATTGGCTGTTTTTGAGAAACTACATGCTGCTGCAAGTGTGTGTGTGTAAGTGTGTGTGTGCATGTGTACCGTGTTATACTGTTGAGTGTGTACGTGTGTGTGTACGCAGCATGTGTACCAGTGTTATACTGTTAAGTGTGTGTGTGTAAGTGTGTGTGTGTGGGTCACTAACATCTGGCTATGTACCAACTACCTTCAAGCAAGCAAGGGTCATTCCTATCTTGAAGAAACCGGCTCTGGATCCATCAGACATCAACAACTACAGACCGGTATCACTCCTTTCCTTTCTTTCTAAATCTCTGGAACGCACTGTTTTTAACCAACTGTCTGTCTATCTCTCACAGAACAACCTCCACGATCCGAACCAGTCTGGGTTCAAAGCGCACATTCCACAGAGACGGCCCTATTGGCTGTTTCTGAGAAACTACATGCTGCTCGGTCAGCCAAGCTGTCATCTGTACTTATCTTTCTGGACCTTTCAGCAGCATTTGACACAGTCAACCACAAGACACTTTTGTCAACCCTCAAGAGCCTTGGTATCTGCGGAACAGCATGGGAATGGTTTGCTTCCTACCTGGAAGGTCGCTCATACCAGGTAACATGGAGGGGATCCACATCTGCCCCATGCAGACTCACCACTGGTGTCCCACAAGGCTCGGTACTTGGTCCCCTCCTTTTCTCCCTCTATACCCACTCCATTGGTGAAGTCATATCCTCACATGGGTTTTCTTATCACTGCTATGCAGATGACACTCAACTCATCTTTTCTTTCCTCCATCAGATACCACAGCTTCCGCTCGGATCTCAGCATGCTTGTCAGACATATCTTTATGGATGAGGGCTCACCAACTTAAACTCAACCCCAGCAAAACAGAACTGCTGGTCATCCCAAGTGATTCATCTCCAGGTCAAGATCTACAAATAACACTTCATGACTCTCTGCTCTCCCCTTCAGCCACTGCTCGTAACCTTGGGGTAACTATGGACAATGAACTGTCTTTTTTCCCCACATATCGCTAATGTTGCTCGTTCTTGTCGATTTCTTCTCTATAACATCCGAAGGATTCGACCATTTCTGTCCATACGAGGGTTGACAAAAGTGTCTTGTGGTTGACTGTGTCAAATGCTGCTGAAAGGTCCAGAAAGATAAGTACAGATGACAGCTTGGCTGACCGAGCAGCATGTAGTTTCTCAGAAACAGCCAATAGGGCCGTCTCTGTGGAATGTGCCGCTTTGAACCCAGACTGGTTCGGATCGTGGAGGTTGATCTGTGAGAGATAGACAGACAGACAGTTGGTTAAAAACAGTGCGTTCCAGAGATTTAGAAAGAAAGGAAAGGAGTGATACCGGTCTGTAGTTGTTGATGTCTGATGGATCCAGAGCCGGTTTCTTCAAGATAGGAATGACCCTTGCTTGCTTGAAGGTAGTTGGTACATAGCCAGATGTTAATGACCCATTGATGATTGTGGAGATGAAGGGCAGGAGATGTGGATGCTCCTGCGGGTGTGTGTGTGTGTGTGTACCTGTGTGATACCTGTGTGATACCTGTGTGATACCTGTGTGATACCGTGAGTTCAGTACAGAAGGAGGAGAGATGTGGATGCTCCTGCGGGTGTGTGTGTGTGTGTGTGTGTGTGTGTGTGTGTGTGTGTGTGTGTGTGTGTACCTGTGTGATACCGGTGAGTTCTGTACAGAAGGAGGAGAGATGTGGATGCTCCTGCGGCTGGACGTACGAGTGGAACTCAGACTCTATCAGTCCTGTGTGTGTGTTCATCAATACAGCAGGGAACTCAACTACAATCAGAGCAAGACACACATTAACACACATGAGAAGATCTGAGGAGAAGTGAGAGAGTCGAGGTGGTGTTAAGAGATTTGGGACAATGTGAAGAGATTTATGGAACAGTAAACCATCATGGGGAAAAGTGAGGAGATTTAGGGAGAATTATGGAGATTTCAGAGAATGTTGAGAGATTTGTGCAGACAAAGATTTGTAAGAACCTGAAGAAATCTGGGGCAACATGAGATTTGGGGAGGAGTCAGGAAATTGGTGGAAGATGGAATTGGAAGTGTGGAGAGTCGTGAAACAGTAAGGAGTCTCTGGGAGAACTGAGGAGACTGGAGGAGGTATGAGGAAGGTTTGAGTGATGTGGAGATGGAGACATGTGAGGGGATTTGGGGAGACAAAGAAAGTTTTGAGTAAGCGTGAAGAGTCTTGAAAAGTCAAGAGATTTCAAAAGTAGTGAGGACTTGAGAAGAATTGAGGAAAGCTGAGATGTGAAAATATTTGGGGAGAAGCAAAAAGATATGGAGAAAAAGATTTGGGAAGAAGCCAAGAGATTTGAGGTGATGTTAGCAAATTGAGGAAAAGTGAGGAGATTTGGGGAGACATGAAAAGATTCGAGGAGAAGTGAGAAGATTCGAGGAGAGTTAATTAGAAGTGAGAACGTCTAATGGAGGAAACAAGGAGAAGTGAAGAGATTCAAGGAGAAGTTACGAGACGTGGGGAGATGTGAAGAAATTTGAGAAGTTGTGAAAAAAAGTTGAAACAGTCCATATAAGCAGGACTCACTGATCTCCTGTCCATAGCTGTTCTTCTCCTTCCAGCATGTCGACTCAAAGTCTATAATGATCAGATACGAGAAAAGCTGATCTGTACACACACACACACACACACACACACACACACACACACACAGTTAGTGAAAGGACAGAAACTATGGTGAGGTGTGTGTGTGTGTGTGTGTGTGTGTGTGTGTGTGTGTGTTCTTACTTGAAGCAGGTGTGTGTGTGAGTGAGCTGGAGGATGTTGTGCGCTTCCTGATCAACCCCAACTCCCTAATTGATAGAAACACACACACACACTGACTGTAATACTGAAGATTACACAGAGTGTGTGTGTGTGTGTGTGTGTGTGTGTGTGTGTGTGTACTTTGCCAGTCTCTTTGTTGTCATGGTGTTGGGTCTCAGAATCAGCTATATCTTTCTGTACACCTTAAATAAACAAGACACCATTATGTTTATCAAAGAACAAGTTACAGTATCATCATCATCTCTTTGATCTTACCGTCTTCTTTGATCTTTGATCGGTTGTACAGCTCTACGCCATTGTCGCGGGGAATATTTAAAAGCGCCACTTCCGCATTGCGTCACTTCCGCTATCGGGTGCTCTGAGTTCGACTGTGCATGTCTGCTCAGGCTGAACAATGGATACACACACACACACACACACACACACACGTGGTCCCACCGGTAAGTTACTGCTACATAATATGTACACAAATTGTACAGATTGTGTAATAGAACATGTACATTCTATACACTATAACACAACACTCATGAGTCTAATAGCACATGCGCAGTGTACTGAATAATCACTTACTGTGTGTCTGTCTGTGTTACTGTGTGTCTGTGTTACTGTGTGTCTGTCTGTGTTACTGTGTGTCTGTCTGTGTTACTGTGTGTGTGTTACTGTGTGTCTGTCTGTGTTACTGTGTGTCTGTCTGTGTTACTGTGTGTCTGTGTTACTGTCTGTCTGTCTGTCTGTCTGTCTGTTACTGTGTCTGTGTTACTATGTGTCTGTCTGTCTGTGTTACTGTGTTACTGTCTGTCTGTGTTACTGTCTGTCTGTGTTACTGTGTGTCTGTGTGTGTCTGTCTGTGTTACTGTGTGTCTGTCTGTGTTACTGTGTGTCTGTGTTACTGTCTGTCTGTGTTACTGTGTCTGTCTGTCTGTGTTACTGTGTGTCTATCTGTCTGTGTTACTGTCTGTCTGTGTTACTGTCTGTCTGTGTTACTGTGTGTCTGTCTGTCTGTGTTACTGTGTGTCTATCTGTGTTACTGTCTGTCTGTGTTACTGTCTGTCTGTTACTGTGTGTCTGTCTGTCTGTGTGTACTGTGTGTCTGTCTGTCTGTGTTACTGTGTCTGTGTTACTGTGTGTCTGTCTGTCTGTGTTACTGTGTGTCTGTGTCTGTCTGTGTTACTGTGTGTCTGTCTGTCTGTGTTACTGTGTCTGTGTTACTGTGTGTCTGTGTCTGTCTGTGTTACTGTGTGTCTGTGTGTGTCTGTCTGTTACTGTGTGTCTGTGTTACTGTGTGTGTCTGTCTGTCTGTCTGTCTGTGTTACTGTGTGTCTGTGTTACTGTGTGTCTGTGTTACTGTGTGTCTGTGTTACTGTGTGTCTGTCTGTCTGTGTTACTGTGTGTCTGTGTTACTGTGTGTCTGTGTTACTGTGTGTCTGTCTGTCTGTGTTACTGTGTGTCTGTGTTACTGTGTTACTGTGTCTGTCTGTGTTACTGTGTGTCTGTGTTACTGTGTGTCTGTGTTACTGTGTGTCTGTGTTACTGTGTGTCTGTGTTACTGTGTGTGTCTGTGTGTCTGTGTTACTATGTGTCTGTGTTACTGTGTCTGTCTGTCTGTGTTACTGTGTGTTTGTGTTACTGTGTGTCTGTGTGTCTATCTGTGTTACTGTGTGTCTGTGTCTGTCTGTGTTACTGTGTGTCTGTCTGTGTTAATGTGTCTGTGTGTCTGTCTGTCTGTGTTACTGTGTGTCTGTCTGTGTTACTGTGTGTGTCTGTGTGTCTGTGTTACTGTGTGTCTGTCTGTCTGTGTTACTGTGTGTCTGTGTTACTGTGTGTCTGTGTTACTGTGTGTCTGTGTTACTGTGTGTCTGTCTTTCTGTGTTACTGTGTGTTTGTGTTACTGTGTGTCTATGTGTCTGTCTGTGTTACTGTGTGTCTGTGTTACTGTCTGTGTTACTGTGTGTCTGTCTGTGTTACTGTGTGTGTCTGTCTGTGTTAATGTGTGTCTGTGTGTCTGTCTGTCTGTGTTACTGTGTGTCTGTGTTACTGTGTGTCTGTCTGTCTGTGTTACTGTGTGTCTGTCTGTGTCTGTGTGTCTGTTACTGTGTCTGTCTGTCTGTCTGTCTGTGTTACTGTGTGTTTGTGTTACTGTGTGTCTGTGTGTCTGTCTGTGTTACTGTGTGTCTGTGTGTCTGTCTGTGTTACTGTGTGTCTGTCTGTGTTAATGTGTGTCTGTGTCTGTCTGTCTGTGTTACTGTGTTACTGTGTCTGTCTGTCTGTGTTACTGTGTGTGTGTGTCTGTGTCTGTGTTACTGTGTGTCTGTGTGTCTGTTTTACTGTGTGTCTGTGTTACTGTGTGTCTGTGTTACTGTGTGTCTGTGTTACTGTGTGTCTGTCTTTCTGTGTTACTGTGTGTTTGTGTTACTGTGTGTCTATGTGTCTGTCTGTGTTACTGTGTGTCTGTGTGTCTGTCTGTGTTACTGTGTGTCTGTCTGTGTTACTGTGTGTCTGTCTGTGTTAATGTGTGTCTGTGTGTCTGTCTGTCTGTGTTACTGTGTGTCTGTGTTACTGTGTGTCTGTCTGTCTGTGTTACTGTGTGTCTGTCTGTGTGTCTGTTACTGTGTGTCTGTCTGTCTGTGTTACTGTGTGTCTGTGTTACTGTGTGTCTGTGTTACTGTGTGTCTGTCTGTCTGTGTTACTGTGTGTCTGTCTGTCTGTGTTACTGTGTGTGTGTATGTGTTACTGTCTGTCTGTCTCTGTGTTATTGTTTGCCTGTGTGTGTGTGTGTGTGTGTGTGTGTGTGTGTGTGTGTGTGTGTGTGTGTGTGTGTGTGTGTGTGTGTCTCTAGGTAACAGTGTCTGTAATTCCTGGAGGTGATGATGGGTTTTAAACAGAAGCGAGGCTCCTCTGTGTCGTGTATGTAAAATTATATCTTTATAAATGATCTCTCTGTTGTTTTGTTTGAAAGTATTAGACAGATTTTCTTATCCTGACTGACCTACACTGATACTCCTGAGCAGGTGGGGGTCAAGGGCCTTACTCAGGGGCCCCAGGGTGCCATCTCAATGTTGCTGGGATTAACTCATGACCTTCTAATAAGATGATTCCCCATCTCTCTCTCTCTCTCTCTCAGTGTGTGATGTGGTGTGTAAGAAGTTGAAGGTGAATGGAGAACATGATGATCCCCTACAGGTTAGTGATTACAGTGGAACCCACTGATCTTGACCTCGGGTAACTCGCCAAACCTAATAAGTCGACGTTTTTGAAGTGGAACCGCAAAATTCTCACTTGGTATTTTTTAATCGGTTATGTAGATTTTTTTTTATGTCGCCGAACCCTAATATCTCTAACACAAGGGGGAAAAGATTTGCCACTTAATTCAATTCAATTCAATTCATTTTTATTTGTATAGCGCTTTTAACAATGAACATTGTCTCAAAGCAGCTTTACACAGATAATGTGGTGATTAAACATAAATATGTTCTTTGTAAGTATGTTTGTCCCTGATGAGCAACTGTGGCAAGGAAAAACTCCCCGAGATGGCATAAGGAAGAAACCTTGAGAGGAACCAGACTCAAGAGGGAACCCATCCTCATCTGGGTTGCACCAAATGTCCATTTGAAGCAGATATACAAAGTTGCGGGGTACAGTGATGATGATCAGAAGCAAACTGCACTCCCGAGTCAGTGCAGCAGACCGCCGACACCAACTACAGTCAATCCGTCCTCAAAGCACCCGTTCTACTCCGGAATTAAGAGACCGTCCCGAGCTGCACAGAAGTGTGAAGATCCAAGGAGGGAGAGGGGCAGGAACACTGGTCACTGGAGCCTCAGGAGCATGTTTAACTCGACCGAAAGAGAGAGAGAGAGAGAGAGAGAGAGAGGGTGACGGGAAGAGAAGGATATGGATTATTAAGTGTAACTATTGGTGTATGAAAGTTAATGTCACTGTGCAGTTTGGACTCCGGCAAGACTCGCTATGGCAGCATAACTAAAAGGGAGAACCAGAAGGTAACACAGACATGAGGGATCTCTGGGATGAGGCGACCCACCACACCACCGTCAACAAACCTGAGTGAGCGTGTGAATGTGAGGGGCGACAGCATACAAATATACCAGTTCACCAAACACTCTATATCCATGTTCCTCCAGATCTGTGCCTTTACCTAAGAAAATCTACTGATAAAAGGCTTGACTAAATAAATAAGTTTTCAACCTCGACTTGAACACTGAGACTGTGTCTGAGTCCCGAACACTGATTGGAAGGCTGTTCCATAACTGTGGGGCTTTATAAGAGAAAGATCTGCCCCCTGCTGTAGTCTTCATTATTTGAGGAACCAACAGATAGCCAGCACCTTTTGATCTAAGTAGGCGTGGAGGATCATACTGGTACAGAAGTTCACTCAGATACTGCGGTGCGAGACCGTTAAGTGCTTTATACGTCAGTAGTAATATTTTATAATCAATGCGAGATTTGATTGGGAGCCAGTGTAGACTGATTAAAACAGGGGTGATGTGGTCATATTTCCTAGATCTAGTGAGGACCCTTGCTGCTGCATTCTGGACTAACTGAAGCTTATTGATGCACTTACCGCACACCCAGACAGTAAAGCGTTACAGTAGTCTAATCTAGAAGTAACAAAAGCATGAACCAGTTTTTCTGCATCCTGTAACGACATCATATTTCTAATCTTAGCAATATTTCTAAGGTGAAAGAAGGCGATTCTGGTGATATTATTCACGTGAGACTCAAAGGAAAGACTCGGGTCAATAATCACACCAAGGTCTTTGACAGCCGTACATGCTGAAACAGAAACACCATCCAGAGATGCTACGTAATCGGAAAGTTTACTTCTAGCTGCATGTGGTCCTAGTAAAAGTACTTCCGTCTTATCTGAGTTGAGCAGAAGAAAGTTATTACATCCACTGTCTAATGTCCTTTACACACTTCTCAACATTGTTAAGCTGATCTCTCATCTGGCTTTGCTGAAATATACAGCTGTGTGTCATCAGCATAGCAATGGAAGCGAATCCCATGTTTATGAATAATTTCACCAAGAGGCAGCATATATAAAGAGAAAAGCAGTGGGCCTAAGACAGATCCTTGAGGAACACCAAACTTTACCTCATAGAGCGTGGAGAACTCACCATTTACATCCACAAACTGATAGCGATCAGTCAAATAAGACCTGAGCCAAGAGAGAGCTGTTCCCTTTATTCCTACAACATTCTCAAGTCTAGCAAGCAGTATAGTGTGATCAATGGTGTCAAAAGCTGCACTAAGGTCGAGCAAAACAAGTAAGGAGACAAAACCCTGATCAGAGGCCAATAACAGGTCATTTACCACCTTAACTAGCGCCGTCTCTGTGCTATGATGAGGCCGAAATCCTGACTGATACATTTCAAAAATGTTATTCATAATGTCGGGTATGTCGGGAATGTCGGGAATCCCCCTGCCACGCCCCCTTCGGTGGCGGCATTCCCCAAAGCACCCTGCTTTTTCTCCCGTGTGCTCGTCGCAGTCATGCTGATCACACACACCTGACTCTCATTCACTCACTCATCCCATCTCCTATTTAAGCCCCTCACCTCCACACACTCGCGGTCCGTTATTGTTTGTGCATGATGGTATGTGTTGGTTCATGGCGGTCTGTGTAATCGCGTCTACGTATCCCGCTTCATTACCCTTCTTCTCGTACTCCGCATTCTCTCTCGCTCCCCGGATTCCCCCGATCCTGCTGTTTTCCATCTTCACGCTGTCTGCACCACGTTTATCCGTTGCTGCCCAGCGCTGCGCTTTCCATAGCGCGGATCCGTGGATTCTCTACACCAACTGTCTCTGCTTTCACAGAACTTGGTGGACGGCGCTCCCGGAGCGCAGCACTGGATATTACTGCTTCACTACAAGTACTGGTGGATTCTCTCCTGAGTCTCAATAAACTCTGTTTGTGTTTACTTCTGCTTCCGGCTCCTTATCCGCATTACAGGTTTTCTTGAACCGCATGACCAATCAAACAAATCACAACAACGCTGTTGTGTAAAAAAACCTCCAAAAACACGTGCATGCAAACTCATTTATTAACACACATCATGTACATAGACATTTCAAGCACGTTAATGTACTGCCGCCATTTTGATTTTCGTTTATCTCGATCATCGGTTACCTCCACGCTTTTTGGCGACCCCCTAGGACATCGACATAACCGGGTTCCACTGTATTTCTGTTACACCTGTTCCCTCTTCAACCACCCCAACCCCAAGTACCCCAAGTACCTTAATCCCAAGTACCTCAACCCCAATTATCCTAATCCCAAGTACCCCAACACCAAGCACTTCAATCCCAAGTACCCTAACCCAAAGAAAACTAACATCAAGTACTCCAACCCCAAGAACCCCAACTTCAAGTACCACTTTTTTTGTATTTTCAGGATGAGGAACCTCCCGGTCTCTCTCGTCCTGCTGATCAGCTCTGTGGCACGATCAGTGTGAAGGACGTGTCTGACTTACTGCAGTACATCACGCTGAGGAAACACCATGATGTGAAGAAACCCAGGTCTCTCTCTCTCTCTCTCTCTCTCTCACACACACTCAAACTGAAGTTTTTTGTATGATTTCTTTACAAGTGCACTACATGGTGTATGAAGTGTGTTTGTGTGTGTGTGTGGGGGTTGCAGATGGTGTCATCTCCATCAGGAGGACAGGGTGGAGAAGGTGCACATGGTTGTGCTGGAGGGCGTGTCCCAGCTCCACTTCTACACGTACTATTCACAGTTTAAACATCTTCGCTCCAAGTACACTACTGTAAGGCACTGAGTGTGTGGATTGAGACACAGCGTGTGTGTGTGTGTGTGTGTGTGTGTGATTGGCCGACACTGTGATATCATTGTGTTTTTTCATTTCCCCTTAACAGAGATGTACCTTAGCGCCCCCTTCAGGTGACCTCCTGTCTGATCTGTTCGACACGGAACTCTCGGCTCCTGATGTCTCATTTGTGTCTGGATCAGAGCTCCACACAGCGCCACCTGCAGGTCTGTCCACTCACACTGGAGTTACGTTTGATATTTAATGATACTGAGCTTTGTGTGTGTGTGTGTGTGTGTGTGTGTGTGTGTGTGTAGCCTATGTGTGCAGTCACCCAGTGGTCCGGCACTATGGGATGAAGATGAAGGGGATGAGCAGCTACCTGCTGACTGAGCAGGAGAGGATTAAAAAGAACTTTCCTGTAAAAGGTGAGAGGAATTATTTAAGCAAATTAATTAATCAATTCTTTAATCATTAATAACAGGTTCCTGTGTATGCTGTACAGGTGGGCGGGGCTTTGAGTCGTTTGTCTGCACACAGACTGATGATCATGTGACCGACTGCAGCCCTCTGTACGGTCTGGACTGTGAGATGGTGAGACATGCAGGAGGAACACCACCACCACCCATAATGCACATGGAGAAAGAAATATAGCAGCATGAAGGAGTGTGTGTGTGTGTGTGTGTGTGTGTGTGTGTGTGTTTTCAGTGTATCACACAGCAAGGTCCGGAGTTGACCCGTGTTGCCATGGTGACCAGCAGTGGGCAGTGTGTATTAGACGAGCTGGTCAAACCATTTAACACCATCATCAACTACTGCACCAGGTATCTCACACACACACACACACACACACACACACACACACACACACACACACACACACACAGACAGGTCTGATGTTCCTGTGTCAGGTTCTCAGGGATCACACGCTCCATGCTGAAGAACGTAACCACAAGACTTCATGATGTCCAGAGGAAACTCCTGACTCTGTTGCCACCAAACGCGGTGCTGGTCGGACACTCACTTGAACACGACCTGCACGCCCTCAGAGTGAGTCTGTCTGTCTGTCTGTCCGACTGTCTGTTCTACTGTTGATCTGTCTGTCTGTCTGTCTGTCTGTTCTACTGTTTATCTGTCCGTCCTACTGTCTGTCTGTCTGACTGTCTGTTCTACTGTTTGTCTGTCTGTTCTACTGTTTATCTGTCTGTCCTACAGTCCGTCTGACTGTCTGTTCTACTGTTTATCTGTCTGTTCTACTGTTTATCTGTCTGTCCTACTGTCTGTCTGACTGTCTGTTCTACTGTTTATCTGTCTGTCTGACTGTCTGTTCTACTGTTTATCTGTCTGTCCGACTGTCTGTGCTACTGTTTATCTGTCTGTCTGACTGTCTGTTCTACTGTTTATCTGTCTGTCCGACTGTCTGTGCTACTGTTTATCTGTCTGTCTGACTGTCTGTTCTACTGTTTATCTGTCTGTCTGACTGTCTGTTCTACTGTTTATCTGTCTGTCTGACTGTCTGTGCTACTGTTTATCTGTCTGTCTGACTGTCTGTTCTACTGTTTATCTGTCTGTCTGACTGTCTGTTCTACTGTTTATCTGTCTGTCCGACTGTCTGTCTGACTGTCTGTGTGTCTTTCTTTCTGTATGACTCTCACCATCTGTCCGTCTGTCTGTCTGTCTGTCTCACTGTTTGTCTGTCTGTTTTATTGAAGCTATAATGTTAGTATGTGTAAGTTACAAATCACTAATCGGTGTGTGTGTGTGTGTGTGTGTGTGTGTGTGTGTGTGTGTGTGTGTGTGTCTAGCTGATCCACCCACACGTAATAGACACATCAGTGCTTTACCGCAGAGAGTTTGGACAGAAATTCAAGCTGAAACTTTTAGCCGATGTCATTCTGAAGTAAGGCATACACACACACACAACATCTATCTGTTAACTATAGTAAACGTGTGTGTGTGTGTGTGTGTGTGTGTATATATATATATAAATATGTATGTGTGTGTGTAAGGAGAGAGATTCAGAGTGAACAGAACAGGGGTCATGACCCATGTGAGGATGCATGTGCTGCACTGGACCTCGCTCACTATTTCATTAACAAGGGACCAAGACAGGTACTACACTACCCATAATCCCTCACTGACACGACACTACACTACCCATAGCCCCTCCCCCCTCTCTTTCAGGTTGTTGAATGCCATCTTCAGGATCTTTGGGGAACTGAACCTTCTCCTGTAAATGAAGTTCTGATTGAATCAATAAACAAACACACTGCTAGGTGTGTATCAAACTCTCTCTCTCTCTCTCTCTCTCTGTCTCACACACACACACACACACACACACACACACACACACACACACACTGATTGGTTGTGTCTCCAGGTCTTTCCTGTTTGGACACGCCCTCCATAAGGCCGGTGTACCAGCTCTGGTTCTTGGCCAATCAGATTTTCTTAACAGTGTCTCCTCCAATCATCTGTGGCGTAGACATTACTCTAACTCTGATAAAGAGGTAAGACACACACACACACACACACACACACACACACACACACATTTACACACACACACACATTTGCATGTACACACACACACACATTTGCATGTACACACACACACACACACACACACACACACATACAGTGAGGAAAATAAGTATTTGAACACCCTGCTATTTTGCAAGTTCTCCCACTTAGAAATCATGGAGGGTCTGAAATTGTCATCGAGGTGCATGTCCACTGTGAGAGACATAATCTAAAAAAATCCAGAAATCACAATGTATGATTTTAAAGTATTTATTTGTATGATACAGCTGCAAATAAGTATTTGAACACCTGTCTATCAGCTAGAATTCTGACCCTCAAAGACCTGTTAGTCTGCCTTTAAAATGTCCACCTCCACTACATTTATTATCCTAAATTAGATGCACTTGTTTGAGGTCGTTAGCTGCAGAAAGACACCTGTCCACCCCATACAATCAGTAAGAATCCAACTACTAACATGGCTAAGACCAAAGAGCTGTCCAAAGACACTAGAGACAAAATTGTACACCTCCACAAGGCTGGAAAGGGCTACGGGAAATTGCCAAGCAGCTTGGTGAAAAAGGTCCACTGTTGGAGCAATCATTAGAAAATGGAAGAAGCTAAACATGACTGTCAATCTCCTCGGACTGGGGCTCCATGCAAGATCTCACCTCGTGGGGTCTCAATGATCCTAAGGAAGGTGAGAATTCAGCCCAGAACTACACGGGAGGAGCTGGTCAATGACCTGAAAAGAGCTGGGACCACCGTTTCCAAGGTTACTGTTGG
>NC_060907.1:782696-785196 GCF_014805685.1 Silurus meridionalis
TAATCAAGGATAAAGAGTGTGTGTGTGCGTGTGTGTGCGCTTCTACCTAATGGTAATATGACTGGGATTTATGTTCTAAAGCACAACCTGCTTCTGAGAAGATACCACTCACTCTCACTGCCTTTAAAGGAGACCCAACTCATTACTGATAGGATTCTTCCATAAACAGAGCCGGGCCTGGACCAGGTGAAACTGGTGAACTGAAAGGGACAGGGTCGCAACAAAGTCCATGCCTCGCCCGTGGGGGACAGACAGCAGATAAAGGCCTCTGGTGAGCTAAGGGGGACACGGGCATGGTGAATACCTCTGGTGAGTCAAGAAAGTGGTACCAGAGTGGGTGGAGTCAACTGAATTCAAGAGGGCTGAAGAGGTGGGGCAAAAGCCAGAGTCATGATTACAGACTCAAATGTACAGAGAGGGAGGAGAGGAAAAAAAAAAAAAAAACACCCCAGATGGAGGACTCAGATTTACAGCATGGACTCGAGTCCTCCTGATCTCTCTGAGCTGGCTACGTTCCACAAAAAACTTTCAAACCTTCTTTATTTTCACTCTGTGATCAACACTGTCCCAGAAGCTCCTCCCCCTCTGTAATAAAAGACAATAATAACAGATGTACTAAGAAACATTCTTTAATTATTTTCTCCTCTCTGGATGAGGACGTCATCATACAAAAGAAAACAAAATGACATGGTCTTGATCTCAGAAACTTTTTTTTTCCTCTCACATTCCTGCAGGCAACACACACACACACACACACACACACACACACACGAGCAGCTCCATGGGGCATGTTCACTATAAAAGTACAGTGGGGTGAGTGGGGTGGGGGCAATTAGTGTACAGGAGAAACACTTAAAAATGACAAACACAAGCATACAGTGTTTAAAAATAGCTGATCACACTCATCTTCAACTGTTCCAGGATCAGCCACACTCTCTCACATACACCCCCTATTACAGTGTGTGTGTGTGTGTGTGTGTGAGAGAGAGACACACCACACGAATGTTTATGGCTTTAGGTCATGTATTAAACTGCGTGATCCAGCAGCCTCTCTTCTGATTGGCTGGTAAGTTAGCTGCGTTCCTAGATGGAGGCTTCTGATTGGCTCATGTAAGAGAGTCGCGTAGGAAACTACTCATTGGCTATTACGTAAGTGGTCCCTTGTAACAGCCGATCCAAAAGAGACTGCTCAAGTAAAAGCCTTTTCTAATTGGCTGCTGGGTAGCTGAGTTCTTAAGTGGAGGCTCCTGATTGGCTAGTCACGTTTTCACACCACTACCAAACCTGAGGGACGTCAAACAGTCCGGAAGACTTCGCCCGAGACCCTGAGCAGAGGACAGAGGGGTCATTTTTTTGTAAATTTACCACAATTGCAATAAATTTTATTGTATTAAAGTACAATTTCATACCTTGATTCTGATTGGCTGAGGACTGAGGCCATGAGTCGTCTTCCTTATCTGGGCTTGTAGAAGCCCCACCCCCTTCAGTCCTGAACACACACACACTTACTTAACCACTGTGCTTTATAAATCTGGATTATAACAACAGACCCGTTAAACTTCGAGACACCTACGTCTGCGTCCTGAGCCAATCGTCTGTCGTCTTGGCGTCTGCAGCATCAGCGAATGACGAATCAGCACTCAGAGCACCTGAAACAACCCCACAATAAAAGTTACACATTTTCATCTCATGTACACAGATAACGCAACGTGAAATAACTCCGCACCATCTTTTTTTATCCTCTTGGTGTTGCTGTAGTTACTCCAGGTGCTGTCCGTGGTGCTGAAGTCGGAGTTCTGACTGTTGTGAGTGGGGCTGATGCTCCTTTTCCCTCTCAGTGAACACCTACACCATCATACACAACAAATCCTCCGTTAGCGTCTATACTACATGCTAGCGTACGCTCACTCGCACATACTCACCTGTCATGGGCTGCAGAAGCTGCAGTCATGGCAACAGCACGGTAGGGAGGCTCCGCCCACCCGTCCTCCCCCCACTTCATTTGTGTGCGAGTGTTCTTCTGCTTGGACTGCATGTACTCCGCATACGTCTGGATGCGGTAACTCTCTGCGTACTGACTCGTGTTCACCGCTACAAGCGCATAACAAATCATCATCATCATCATCATCATCATCATCATCATTAAAGGAGAAGCTTTTCTAAAAGCACAGCTGAAAGGCTCATACCGATCTGCACCTGCTCCAGCTGACTGAGAGACACAAACGCAGACGTATCGTCCACCCATGACACCTGGATGTTCCCTGAAACATTACAGCAGTGTGTTACAGAAACACAGATCTTCAGGGAATGGAACTTTACATAACACATGCACCTCTTTGAGAAGTTAGTGTAGTAGTGGTAGATGATTGAGGGGTTGGGAGAAGATAGAGATGAGACTGCAGTTGAGTGGATGGACAGAAATGTGGGTTAATTAAAAATTGGTGAATGAAGAATCTGTTAGATGCATGGATGGGAGGAGTAAAGCAAGTAGATAATTTGG
>NC_060907.1:797696-812696 GCF_014805685.1 Silurus meridionalis
CACAACGACCAACAACACCACAACCAACATCAACATCTTTACCACCATCTGCACCACAACCAATACCAACACAACCACCTACACCACCACCATCCAAACCACCAACAGCAAGACCACAACCACCAAAATTAACAAAACCAGCAACACCATCACAACCAACACCAACACACCCACCTACACCACAACCACCAACAGCAACACCACAACCACCAACACCACAACTACCACATAATGCTACTACTAATGAATGTGGTATTCGTTTACTTCATGCTTCCATACATACAAACCCGTTAACAGCATCACGTGATCACGTGGTCTTGTTACAAAAAGCTGTCCAGATAAAATATTAACTTACATTAAAAACACAAAGAAAACAATCTATCAACTGTAGGTGGCGCTATTACATCGTTTTTAAAGGCTATATCAGTGAGAAATTAAATTCTGCATGATTTAGAGTTTATAACTGAAATATAAAGTGTTACTACAAGACCACAGTTAAACAAGTTCACTGAAATTTAAATACTTAATAAAAAAGTTATAATAAAAGCACAAACAGAAGCTAAAAGCACATGCCTGTGTAGGAGAAAACAGCAGGATGGAGGAGAAGCAGCTGTTCTGAAGCTCCACCTGCTCTGTGATTTCCATCTTCATGCTCATGGTCAGCAGGAACCGATCCGTCCATGACCAACATCTCACACCTTGTGTCTGCACGGGAAGAGACAGAAGCCATAAACACTCAGAAGGTGTGTGTGATAGCTACTAAGGCTTCAGCCACTGATGGGTTCCTCAGATTGATCAGAAAGAACTTTCCTTTTCAGACATCAGGCCCACATGAATCCAAACATAGAGACAGAATAAAGAATGAAGTGAATGTTGTGGCACCTTCTGTAGACCTGTTATTAAATAGTGCCCCACACTATCATCATCATCATCATCATCATCATCATCATCATAATAAATAATAATTATAATAATAATAAATAATAATAATAATAATAATAATAATAATAATAATATAATATTAATAATATAATAATCATATAATAATCATATAATATTAATAATAATAATAATAATAATAATAATAATAATAATAATTAAAAATAATAACAATAATAATAAATAATAATATAATATTAGTAATAATATAATAATCTGGTTTTGCTGTGTGTTTGTCATGATTAACGTGTTCCTCAGGATATTTCTGCATGTTGTCAGGCATATATGTGTGTGTGTGTGTGTGTGTGTGTGTGTGTGTGTGTGGTAAAGATGTCGGGCTCAGAAGTGTGTATTATTTCACTCAGTGTGTATTTTTGTGATATTTTGTGGAACGGTCTGAACAGATGCGCATATGTGGAAAAATAATCCTGAAAATAAAACTAAATCAAATGGATTTAAATCAAGTGGATCACTGACAGTTTATATGTTTTTTATTGAATATATGAGATTATTTTAAGTAAAAAAAAACTGTTATTTTTTATTATTTTATTTATTTGTATAGTTTATTGTTTAACCTTTATCTAGGGACAGTGAAAACTGATTTATGATTTATTATTTTAATGCCGTTTGAGTATTTTAATTAAATAAAACGTAATAAATATGATTTATTTATTTGATTATAAATGTTTAAAGATTACCTCAGGAGGCCGCGGGCACGCGCGCAGTGCTTAGCCCTTAATATGACCTCTGTAATAAATATTATTGGACGCCGGTGCTGTAGATGGCGCCATTTTGCGACGCGAACCCGGAAGTGAGCCGGGCCGAGCCTCTGTGTGTGTGTGTGTGTGTGTGTGTGTGTGTGTGTGTGTGTGTGTGTGTGTGTGTGTGTGCCTGCGCGTGCGCGCACGCGTGTGTGTGCGGAAGTAAACACCGCGCACCCGACTTTAATTTATATTAAATAATAAAACACGTTTTCGAGCCGGAAAAGAGCCGATTCACGTGCAGGGTAAAGGAGATACAGAGCGGTCACGTGTTACACAGGTTAAAACCGAGTCGTGCAGCTCAGGGATGCAGAAGATATCGTCAAAAACTGTGTAGAAGCTTTACACCTGATCACAGGTACACACACACACACACACACACACACACACACACACACACACACTAATATGTACACCTAAATATTCTAGATTTAAATCCACAGGTGTAATAAGTGTGTGATGAATGTGAGTGCTGTATCACTGACAGCAGGCCTGCATGATGGAAGAGCAGTGTGTAGGAGGAGGTGTAGGAGAAGGAGAAGGTGTCCTGCAGCGTCATCTGCCCTGTGATCCTCCATCTTCCTGCACAGCAGCAGTGGGGACAGATCTGTCCATGGCTGACATCTCACACCTCCACACTGAAGTGTGTGAGCTCAGGAGAACCGTCAGGCACCTCGAGCACAGGCTCAGTCAAGCACTCAAACTCTCCAACCAGGTCTGTGGTCATGCACGCTTCATACACATCTCATATACGTCTCACTTAAACTCTCCAACCAGGTCTGTGGTCACGCACGCTTCATACACATCTCATATACGTCTCACTTAAACTCTCCAACCAGGTCTGTGGTCACGCACGCTTCATACACATCTCATATACGTCTCACTCAAACTCTCCAACCAGGTCTGTGGTCATGCACGCTTCATACACATCTCATATATGTCTCACTTAAACTCTCCAACCAGGTCTGTGGTCACGCATGCTTCATACACATTTCATACACATCTCATATACGTCTCACTCAAACTCTCCAACCAGGTCTGTGGTCACGCACGCTTCATACACATCTCATATACGTCTCACTTAAACTCTCCAACCAGGTCTGTGGTCACGCACGCTTCATACACATCTTATATATGTCTCACTTAAACTCTCCAACCAGGTCTGTGGTCACGCACGCTTCATACACATCTCATATACGTCTCACTCAAACTCTCTAACCAGGTCTGTGGTCACGCACGCTTCATACACATCTCATATCGTCTCACTTAAACTCTCCAACCAGGTCTGTGGTCATGCCTTCATACACATCTCACTCAAACTCTCCAACCAGGTCTGTGGTCACGCACGCCATACACATCTCATACACATCTCATATACGTCTCACTCAAACTCTCCAACCAGGTCTGTGGTCACGCACGCTTCATACACATCTCATACATATCTCATATACGTCTCACTCAAACTCTCCAACCAGGTCTGTGGTCACTCATGCTTCATACACCTCTCATACAAATCTTATACACATCTCACTCAAACTCTCCAACCAGGTCTGTGGTCATGCACGCTTCATACACATCTCTTATATCGTCTCACTTAAACTCTCCAACCAGGTCTGTGGTCTCGCATGCTTCATACACATCTCCTGTACGTCTCACTTAAACTCTCCAACCAGGTCTGTGGTTACGCACGCTTCATACACATCTCATACACATCTCATATACGTCTCATATACGTCTCACTCAAACTCTCCAACCAGGTCTGTGGTTACGCGCTTCATACACATCTCATACACATCTCATATCGTCTCACTCAAACTCTCCAACCAGGTCTGTGGTCACGCTTCATACACATCTCATACACATCTCCTATCGTCTCACTCAAACTCTCCAACCAGGTCTGTGGTCTCGCATGCTTCATACACCTCTCATACAAATCTTATACACATCTCACTCAAACTCTCCAACCAGGTCTGTGGTCATGCACGCTTTATACACATCTCTTATATACGTCTCACTTAAACTCTCCAACCAGGTCTGTGGTCTCGCATGCTTCATACACATCTCCTGTACGTCTCACTTAAACTCTCCAACCAGGTCTGTGGTCACACGCTTCATACACATCTCATACATCTCATATCGTCTCACTCAAACTCTCCAACCAGGTCTGTGGTTACGCACGCTTCATACACATCTCCTACACATCTCATATACGTCTCACTCAAACTCTCCAACCAGGTCTGTGGTCACTCACGCTTCATACACCTCTCATACACATCTCACTCAAACTCTCCAACCAGGTCTGTGGTCATGCACGCTTCATACACATCTCATACACATCTCATATACGTCTCACTCAAACTCTCCAACCAGGTCTGTGGTCACGCACGCTTCATACACATCTCATATACGTCTCACTTAAACTCTCCAACCAGGTCTGTGGTCACGCACGCTTCATACACATCTCATATACGTCTCACTTAAACTCTCCAACCAGGTCTGTGGTCATGCACACTTTATACACATCTCATACACATCTCATACATGTCTCACTCAAACTCTCCAACCAGGTCTGTGGTCATGCACGCTTCATACACATTTCATACACATCTAATGCACGTCTCACTCAAACTCTCCAACCAGGTCTGTGATCATGCACGCTTCATACCCATCTCATACACGTCTCACTCAAACTCTCCAACCAGGTCTGTGGTCATGCATGCTTCATACACATCTTCTATACGTCTCACTTAAACTCTCCAACCAGGTCTGTGGTCACGCACGCTTCATACACATCTCATACACATCTCATATACGTCTCACTTAAACTCTCCAACCAGGTCTGTGGTCACGCACGCTTCATACACATCTCATACACATCTCATATACGTCTCACTTAAACTCTCCAACCAGGTCTGTGGTCACTCACACCTCATACACCTCTCATACACATCTCATACACATCTCACTCAAACTCTCCAACCAGGTCTGTGGTCATGCACGCTTCATACACATCTCATACGTACATGTCATACACATCTCCTATACGTCTCACTCAAACTCTCCAACCAGGTCTGTGGTCATGCACGCTTCATACACATCTCATATACGTCTCACTAAAACTCTCCAACCAGGTCTGTGGTCATGCACGCTTCATACACATCTCATATACAGTACGTCTCACTCAAACTCTCCAACTAGGTCTGTGGTCATGCACGCTTCATACACATCTCATATACGTCTCACTCAAACTCTCCAACCAGGTCTGTGGTCATGCATGCTTCATACACATTTCATACACATCTCATATCGTCTCACTCAAACTCTTCAACCAGGTCTGTGGTCATGCATGCTTCATACACATCTCATATACGTCTCATTTAAACTCTCCAACCAGGTCTGTGGTTATGCACGCTTCATACACATCTCATACACATCTCATGCACGTCTCACTCAAACTCTCCAACCAGGTCTGTGGTCATGAACGCTTCATACACATCTCATACACGTCTCACTCAAACTCTCCAACCAGGTCTGTGGTATGCACGCTTCATACACATCTCATACAAGTCTCACTCAAACTCTCCAACCAGGTCTGTGGTCATGCACACTTTATACACATCTCATACACGTCTCACTCAAACTCTCCAACCAGGTCTGTGGTATGCACGCTTCATACACATCTCATACAAGTCTCACTCAAACTCTCCAACCAGGTCTGTGGTCATGCACGCTTCATACACATCTCATTCACATCTCATACACGTCTCACTCAAAACGAGGAATTGTGAACCACAATCTCCTCTGTCCTGAATCTGTTTGAAACCATCCTACATAATCATCTCATCACTGTAAATAATCATCACCACACAAACCGATCTGAATCTCTAATCATTCTCATGACGATTCCTCTCAGCAGGTGATGGGATCTACACCAGCGTTGTGCTCTGCGTGTAAAGCTGATCTTAGCACGTCAGCAGAAAGAGACTCGGAACACACACTGCAGGTTGTGGACTCTCTACAGAGTGTGTGTGCTGGGGGTGAAGCTGAATGGCCTGATGTTGGTTTACAGGAGAGTGTGACGAAGTGTGAGAAGGATGAACCCAGCACCTCTGTTAATTTACACAGCGATCTGAACCTCCTCACACACTCCTCACCACACACTCCTCTGAAAACGTCTGGAGGTGAGGAGCAGAATGCGACACACTCTCCACTGATGTGCTCATTTACACTGTTGGACTGCAGGACAGTGCTGGAAGTGAATGGAAACATCAGGCAAGAGGAACAGCTGGAGGATGGGAGTGCTCTTGCTGAGGAACCGGAGGAACCGGAGGAACCTGATGAAGAACTTGAGGAACCTGATGAGGCCAGTGATGATTTTTGTCCTTCAAGTAAGTTGTGATTTCTGCTGAAGGAGACAAAAGTGTAAAGAACTGCACACAAATGCCACAGTCTTTCTGTCTTTCCTTCTTTTGTTTCTGTCTCTCTCTCTCTCTCTCTCTCTCTCTCTCTCTCTGTGTGTGCTTTATGAAAAAAATATGTATTGCCAAAGTGATTGCAGTATTACATAAATGTGTTATAAAAAAAAAAAAAAAGGACAATGCATCGCTTGGTATTTCAGGGCTTTAGAAGGGTGTGAGTTGAGAGGTAGGGGTATTTCAGGGCTTTAGAATGGTGCGAGTTGAGGGGTAGGGGTATTTCAGGGCTTTAGAATGGTGTGAGTTGAGGGTAGGGGTATTTCAGGGCTTTAGAATGGTGTGAGTTGAGGGTAGGGGTATTTCAGGGCTTTAGAATGGTGCGAGTTGAGGGTAGGTGTATTTCAGGGCTTTAGAATGGTATGAGTTGAGGGTAGGGGTATTTCAGGGCTTTAGAATGGTGCGAGTTGAGGGTAGGGGTATTTCAGGGCTTTAGAATGGTGTGAGTTGAGGGGTAGGGGTATTTCAGGGCTTTAGAATGGTGTGAGTTGAGGGGTAGGGGTATTTCAAGGCTTTAGAAGGGTGTGAGTTGAGGGGTAGGGGTATTTCAAAGCTTTAGAAGGGTGTGAGTTGAGGGGTAGGGGTATTTCAAAGCTTTAGAAGGGTGTGAGTTGAGGGGTAGGGGTATTTCAGGGCTGTTGGTGTAATATATTTGTACAGAGTTCTGGGTCTCCTCTGGATGGTTTTATGATTTGGTAAATTGTTGATTTGGTGAGTTTGTCAGCAGACCCCACATCCCTGCTCAATTACTGCTTGTCTCTCTCAGCTTCTGCCGGAGGCCACAGTGAGTCCTGTGATGAAGAAGGGAAGCCCTCAGTGAAGCATAATGGGGAAGAGAAGAAGAAGAAGAAGAAGAAGAAGAAGAAGAGTGGGATAAAGACGGTTACCCCCTGCACCATCTGCGGACAGGAGCTGATGTCTGCAGCGTTCCTGACGCGACACATGAAGATGCACGAGAACCGCGTGAAGCAGAAGACGCTGCGTCCTCACGTGTGTGAGGTGTGTGAGAAAGGCTACCCCACTCACTCCGCCCTGAAGGTCCACATGAAGTCCCACAGCGGGGACAAACCGTTCCGCTGCGAGCTCTGTGGGAACTGCTTCAAAACCAAAGGAAACCTGAAATGCCACCAGAGCATCCACACGGGTCAGAGGCCGTTCCGGTGCGCGTACTGCCAGATGTGCTTCTACCACAAGACTCACCTGAAGAAGCACGAGCGCGTCCACACCAACGAGAAGCCGTACGTGTGCTCAGTGTGCGAGAAGGGCTTCATCACCGTCAGCGCTCTGAAGCAGCACCAGAGGGTCCACACGGGCGAGAAGCCCTACTCCTGCTCCTACTGCGACATGACCTTCGGGCAGAAGGTCAACCGCGACCGGCACGAGCGCACGCACACGGGCGAGAAACCCTTCCTGTGTGACCACTGTGGGAAAGGCTTCTCGGACCCGCGTCACTTCTACACGCACAAGCGCATCCACGTGGGGGAGAAACGTGAGAGACCCTTCAGTGCTCCTTCTGCGGGAACTCCTTCTTCTACCGCATCAACCTGAAGCAGCACGAACGCGTTCACACTAAAGAACGCCCATACAGCTGCTCCCAGTGTCCCAAAACTTTCGCCCGACCCGACGTCCTTAAAACACACCTGCGTGTCCACACTGGAGAGAAACCTTACCGCTGCAGCATCTGCGACCAGGGCTTTACCTACCTGGGCAGCTTCAGGGCTCACCAGAAGAACCACACCAAGGAGGACATCAAGCAGAACCCATAACACACACACACCATATTAAACTCCTCACGGGTGTGTGTATGCACCCCAGAGCTTCTCAGGAACTTCCTGGAGAACATCTCATGCTTTCTTTTCTGAGAGCAGCAGTGCGATCAGATTCAGACCTTCAGTCTGGAGAAAAGGCCTGATAATTATAAAGGTGTGTTTTGAAAGAGTGAGAAGATCAGATCTAACTGTGACCAAATGATCCCAAAAAAGAAGAAATGAGACATCATGAGAACATGCGAGAAGATGGGACTGAGCAGTACTTGAGACTGATTGCAGATATCAAATGGAGCATGGTCATGTAGTGGGTCACATGGTCTCAGTATAAACCAATTAAAACTCACTCTACACACACACACACACACACACACACACACACACACACACACACACACTGCTGTTAGACACTACCCTACACTCTGCCTTTTTTTCTCCCCCACTTTCTCTCTCTTCCCCTTTTCTCTTCCTTTCTTTCTTTTTTTTTCTTTTTCCTTTTTTGCTCCTTTGTTTCTCCCTCTTTCTCCCCGTCTTTGGTCATTAATAATGAAGGACTTGTGTTTTGGTGACATTTTCTTTCATTTTTGTTTCTTTGTGTTTAAACGTTTGGAAATGTAATTCCAAATAAATAAATAAATAAATAAATAAATAAATGAAATCTGTGACACAGCAGGAAGTAGTTGATGTTTGAGATGTCTCACTGCGTGCCTGCTGAGTGATGGAGTTACAGCTCAGGACAGGTGGACAGGAGACACACCACATGTCCTTCTGTAATTCTACTTTAAACCTATAATGTTGTTGAATGTAGACCTGAGATTGAAGCAACCTCAGACCATAACACTGCCCCCACAGCACTGTACTGTAGGCACTAGGCTTCTCTTCTTACCCTGATGCTCCCATCACTCTGGAATAGGGTCAGTCTGGACTCATCAGACCACATGACCTTCCTCCTTCACTCTAGAATCTAGTGTTTTGCTCTAGTGGTTTTCTGAAGGCTCCACAGCTGTTTAGTACCAGTTTTAGCTGTTTAGCCTAAAAAAATCATTCAAAATTTCTTCTTCAACTAAAGTTCCTCCAGGATACTTCCAGGTTTAATAATATGATGGACACATCTTACCCTCATTTCAGTAGTTTCAATAATCTCCTCAGTTCTTTTGTAGATGTGTCCCTAATGAGTGATCCAGTGGTGACTGTGGTGAAGGAAAAACTCACTGAGATGGGCTGAGGAACAAACCTTGAGAGGAACAAGATCCTCATCTGGGTGTCACCGAATGTCCATGATCACAGTTCCATCAGTGTTGAGGTTATAAACTGTTCAGTAAACGACACTTGCATGCAGAACTTTTCATCCAAACTGTGGTCCTGAGCACATTGGAGCAGACTGGTGATAATAATTACAGTCCAAATTCATCCTCAAACTTCTACAGTTACTCAGTAACTTCATGTATCTTTAGGCTGTAGATGTGGAACAATATCTCCAACTGAAGAGAACTCCATCCAGAGGTAAGGTGTGGAGATGAATCAGGCAGATCTGAGTTGCTTTCTTTGCCTTATGAAGGACGGTTATTTGGAACAGAGGAAAATTTTTTCCACCATCACCTGATTGTGAAGGACAAGAAGCTCCTCACTGCAGCAGTGTTGTTTTTATCCACTGGAGCTCTTACCTGCTCACCTACATCCAGGTGACCCTTTATGGCTCTAGGGTCTATAATCGTGTGTTTCTATACGTTTCTGCATGCTGCACGTGTTCTGGTATGTTTTATGTGTAAAGGTCTTGGTATCACTGTTGTGACATTTTGTATCATCTCAAACATCTGGCTGCTTTTTCCTCTTTCTCAGAGCAGGAAGTGATGAGATGATGAGCATGTGCAGGTTCTACTCTGCTTGTGTTCCTTCAGATCTCTTCAGTCCTGCACTCTTAATTATTATTTCCATCACCAGGTTCTGCTGTTCTGTAGGTATTAGGGACTGAAATATTCACCAATTCCCATCGATTTTCAAAAGTGCATCAGATACAAGTTGGTGTTTATTACATGTTTAACATCTTGGCGATTTCTATATGTGGGCGGATCGTATCGCACGGGAGCTGCGTTGTGTGTATCGCTCATGTATCGTATTGCTGGATATGCATCGAGATAAGAATCACATCAGAGCCCAGAGAAATAGGATGTTCCACACCAAACTTCTGCATCATCATGAGGCTTTCACAACACACACTTCTCCATATCCATTTATGGTCATCCATGCCGTTAATCACTTCTCCTATGTGACTGGGCGACTTTTTATATAACGGCTTCTTTGCTCCTTAAAGCTGCTAGACATGAAGCGTTTAGTGATCTTGATGACGAATCATTGGTCAGGAAGTGATTAAGCATAAATCTCTCCTCCTGTACCTCCATTTCCTCATGAACTGAAGTGTTTCTAGACAAGCTGGAACCAGGGAAATTCATGTCTATGGTCTTCTACACAGAGAACAATCACTAAGCACCTAATTAGGAACACCTGTTTACTCCTGCAGATGCACTAAAGATCTACATCAGTGGTGTCCAATCTGTTCCACAGGTTTTCATTCCAGCCAAACAGGTCCACAGCAAGTTCTACCTTTTAAATCGAATTCTTTTGTTTTTCAATGATTATCAGGTGTAGCTCTCGATTGGATGGTATAAAAACCTGCACCTACACTTTGTAAAAATGATTGGACACCCCGATCTACATGTTCGCTGCATGTGAAGCAGAAGACCCAAACCTGTTCCAGCATGACAATGCCGTGTGCTCAGAGCCAGCTCCATGAAGATCTGCTTTTCATGGGTTGGAAGATCTCCTGCTATTGAGCTCCAACCCTATTGAACACTTTTAGTGATGAATGTGAACACTTGACTGCACCCCAGGAACCTCCTCACCTTCTCATCTACATCTGTACCTGACTTTACTAACACCCTCTTAGCTGAATAGATCTTCCCAGAAGAGTGGAGCTCATTCTAACAGTAAATGAAGACTGAGTGCGGAATGAGATGTTTAGAAAGAAGCACTATGTATGTGGACACTTGATTAGTGGACCTCAGCTATGGATCAGACACAGGAGCACACGAGGTTCTCTCTCACTGAGGGTCATCACACATGAGTTTACATGGCTGTGGTATTCTCTGAGGTGTGTGTGTGTGTGTGTGTGTGTGTGAGACAGCGAATGACTCAGCGTGACCTCCTGCACTGAGTACTGCAGCACACTGTGGTGAAATAAGAGGAAAGAGGTTTCTGCTGTAACAGATGAAACATGGCCTGGAGTTGACACTGGGTGAGTGGGACACTGCCCGGTCCGGTGGTGCCGGGGGGGGGGGAGATTTTACAAATAACTACAGCTCTGTACACCTGCTAACTATCATCATCATCATCATCATCATCATCATCATCTACACCTACCAGCCACACACACACACACACACACACACACACACACACACACAGTGTGTGGGGGGAGATGGAGTGTGAGAGTGAATAAGTGCACCCCCACCCCCCCACCCGCCCACACCACCATCAGTAGTGTATATAAGCAGTAGCAGTGACAGTGACAGTAACAGTCATGATGATGGCTTGGTTTCAGCTTCTGCTCTTCACTTTCCTCTCCTTTGCTCCTCTCACTACACTCTCTCGCGCGGGTAAGATCTCACACTCTCTCACACACTCTCACTACACTCTCACTACACTCTTACACACTCACTCTTACACACTCCACTCTTACACTCTCACTACACTCTCACTAGACTCTTACACACTACACTCTCACACACTCTCACTACACTCTCACTAGACTCTTACACACTACACTCTCACTACACTATCACACACTCTCACACACTCTCACTATACTCTCACTAGACTCTTACACACTCAACTCTCACACACTCTCACACTTACTACACTCTCACTTCACTCTTACACACTCCACTCTTACACACTCCACTCTTACACACACTCACTACCTCTCACTACACTCTCACTATACTCTTACACAATCCACTCTTACACACTCACTACACTCTCACTACACTCACACTCTCACACTCACTACACTCTCACTACACTCTCACTAGACTCTTACACACCTCACTACACTCTTACACACTCTCACTACACTCACACTCTCACACTCACTACACTCTTACACACTTTCACACTTACTACACTTTCACTACACTCTCACTACACTCTTACACACACTCACTACACTCTCACACACCTCTTACACTCACTACCCTCTCACTACACTTTCACACACACTCACTCTCACTATTACACACTCTCACACACACTCACTACACTCTTACACACCTCACTGCACTCTCACTTCACTCTTACACACTCACTACACTCTTACACATTCTCACTACACACTCATTACACACTCACTACATTCTTACACACTCACACACTCACTACACTCTCACTACACTCTCACACTCTCACCACACTCTCACACACCTCACCACACTCTCACACTCTCACTACACTCTTACACACTCACTACACTGTCACACACTGTCACACACACTCACTACAATCTTACAAACTCTCACTACACTCTCACTACACTCTTACACACTCTCACTACACTCTTACACACTCTCACCACACTCTTACACATTCTCACTACACACTCATTACACTCTCACTACACTCTCCCACTTTTACTAAACTCTCACTACACTCTCACTACACTCACTACACTCTCACACTTTTACTAAACTCTCACTACACTCACTACGCTCTCACTACACTCTTACACACTCACTACATTCTTACACACTCTTACTACACTCTCACTACATTCTTACACACTTACTACACTCTCACTACACTCTTACACACACTCACTACACTCTCACACACTCTTACACTCACTACCCTCTCACTACACTTTCACACACACTCACTCTCACTATTACACACTCTCACACACACTCACTACACTCTTACACACTCTCACTGCACTCTCACTTCACTCTTACACACTCTCACTACACTCTTACACATTCTCACTACACACTCATTACACACTCACTACACTCTTACACACACTCACACACTCACTACACTCTCACTACACTCTCACACCTCACTACACTCTCACACACTCTCACTACACTCACACACTCTCACCACACTCTTACACACTCACTACACTGTCACACACTGTCACACACACTCACTACAATCTTACAAACTCTCACTACACCTCACTACACTCTTACACACTCTCACTACACTCTTACACATTCTCACTACACTCTTACACATTCTCACTACACACTCATTACACTCTCACTACACTCTCCCACTTTTACTAAACTCTCACTACACTCTCACTACACTCTCACTACACTCTCACACTTTTACTAAACTCTCACTACACTCACTACACTCTCACTACACTCTTACACACTCTCACTACATTCTTACACACTCTTACTACACTCTCACTACATTCTTACACACTTACTACACTCTCACTACACTCTCACACACTCTCACAACATTCTCTCGCTCAGGTAAGATCTCTCACACACTCTCACAACACTCTCTCGCTCGGGTAAGATCCCACCAAATCCAACCCATGGAAAGCAGATCTTCATGGAGCTGGCTTTGTGCACAGGGTCATTGTCATGCTGGAAACGGTTTGGGTCTCCTAGTTCAAGTGAAGGGAACATGTCATGCTATTGCTTCCAAAGACGCCTAATACTGTGTCTCCAACTTTGTGTAATTTGGAGAAGAACCACATTTGTGTGGAAAAGTTGGGTGTCCCAAAACCTTTGGCTAAATTTGGTTTATATATTATTTTTGTGATGTGAAAATGATCTGGTTGAATTCTAGAATGAGGATTTTGTTAAAAATGCTTCTGAAGTGGAAGGTGGAGGTTCTGGTTTGGAGTTTCGTAGCAGGTCTGAGACTGAGGTGGTCCAGGTCCAGGTCCAGGTTCAGGTCCAGGTGAGATCTAAATCAGATTGAGAGTGAATTGAAAATGCTGTGTGTAGTGATGCGAGCTGAGCCAGAGCACAAAGCTGTAGTGCTGCACATGTGGTATCTCCTGGAGCTTCCAGGTTCTCCATTTTTCTTTACATTTGCTTCCTTCATTACCAAACACAGAGTTTTATGAGGATGGTTTTTCAGCCCTTGCTTTTTTTCTGTTAAAAATACGACTAATCCCCAGAGCTTCACTTTATAAGGAACAAAACCCCAGCTTAGATGTTGGATATCCAGTGGCTGGAGAACCACAAGGTGTTTATTAATGATTTTTTGTTTGTTGCAGTACTTGGAGAAGAAGCTGATGATGGTGATGATGAGGTAAAATGTCGCAAATCAACACACACTTAATTGACATCCGTAAAATCTCTCACATTTTATAACACATGACTGATCTTCTCCTTCCATCATGCAGAACATTCTTAAGGGGATTTGTGAGGGTGAGTACGTTGTTCTGTCCATCAGCACCATCAGTACCTTCGCATTACTCCTCTCAGACTCTTGTAATACTCCCATGTGGTGTTTGGATCAGAACCTTGTGGAGTTTTCCTGCAGGTATTGATGAGCAGCTGAACATTTGCAACAAGAAACTGTCTGAGAAAACGGATTACAGCTTTGACCTGGGTCAGTAATCACCAAACATTATCGTATAAGAACGTGGGGAAGGTTGAAGGTTACAGAATGTCATTGGGTTTTGGTTGGAATGCTGATGGATCAGACTCTAATGCCTGCTGTTCCTCTCTTCTGCAGAGAATGACCTGTTTGCCCTGAAGGAGCAGCAGAGGGTGATTAAGCTGTCATGTATAAATGCCTCTCAGGCGTCCTCGCTGCAGGTGGCAGGTGAACATCACATCACAGTAGCATTCGTTCTTCTCATTAGCTTTGTGTTATTGTACAGAGTCTTACTGTGCATGTGCAGCTCTGCAGAAGCAGCTGGACAGCATGTTACTGCAGCTCGGCGAGAAGACCTCAGGACCTGCTGAAGCCGGTACGTACACTGTATGTGTGACTAATCCCAAACATGTTCTAATCCTGAGTGTGTTCTAA
>NC_060907.1:815196-822696 GCF_014805685.1 Silurus meridionalis
AATCAGGTTCTTCATACAGTTTCTCATTCTTATCATTAAGTAATTTCTTTCTTTCTTTCTTAATGTTTGGTTTGTCTGATTAAAATTTGTTCTTTTTTTACAGAAATATTAAGTGGATTGGAAGATACTAATTCAAACCTTAAGAACAGTGAGTGGACCTGATCTTACTACTACTACTGCACTTAATCCCTAAACACTAATCCCACATTCTTAATCCTTAACTTTGTCTACCCTTAATCCCTAGCTTTCAACCCCTAATTCCAAATCATAATCCCTAAACCCTAACCTCAGATTCCAAATTCAACCCCAGACTCCTAATCCCCAAGGCCAATCCCTAACCCCTAATCCTAAATCTCTAATCCCTAATAAAATTTCCTGCTGATCTTTTCTCCACAGTTGTGGATGTTTTGTCACTGAAGCAGAAGATTAGCGAACTTGAGGACAAAATCCGATCCGAGACGTCTGAGTCCAAGAGAACTGGTGTGTTCTTAGTGCGCAAACACACACACACACACACACACACACACACACACACACACACCTGGCAGTTTACCTGGTAGTTTATCTGATGAACAATGATTTGATTGAAGTGTGTGTGTTACAGAACTGGAGAATGAACTGAAAGAGAAGAAGAAAGAACTCGACTTGAAGAAACGAGACAACAAGGATCCAGACATGGACAAAAGTGAGCAAGTCCAGCTGTGATGTTCTTAAACAATCAAGAGGACTTCTTGAGGGATTAATAGTAAAAATAAAAAGGTGCAGATAATTAAATAAAAGGTGTAATAATGATCTCTCACTCTGTTCTGCTCAGTTCTGACCATAATCTCCAAGTTAGAGGAGATGAAGAAGCTCCAGGTGGAGATGCTGGGTGCAGACAGTTCGCACAAAATAAAAGGTCAGGTCTCTGTGACATCGTACACACTCTCGATCAGAACCTCCGACATTGCATTTCATTCTGAATGATAAACTTCACTTCCCCTGATTTCAGTTCTCTAGTGTTCTACTGTGTCAACAGCTGGACACAATAGCATGCTAGTCAGGGTGCTAATCCAGATAACCAGCATGCTAACTAGCTAGCAATTCAATCATTTACTTATGAAGTCTGTAAAGTATAATAACAACATCAGATGTGTTTAATCCTGTGTTTTTTTTTAAAGAGATGAAAGATGAAGTGCTGAGACTGATCTCTGAACTGGATGACTCCAACGTGGCCAAAATCGGTACCTTTAGCATTAACACTTAGCATTAAGACTTAGCATTAACACTTAGCATTGACACTTAGCATTAACACTTTCTGGGGTTAAAACTATTCAGGAGAAACCAGTAGGATATATTTTGATCCACATGAACATAAACAGCTGATACTGTAGGAAAGCGCAGACACTTGTACACAATCCATTAAATGATGTACAAAAGCATTTGCAATTTGAGCAAAGCAACAAGAAAATGATTTTATGATGCGCACGTGACTCCATGATGTGGAGGTCGAACAAGTAGTTTTGAAAATTACATTACTAATCTAAGAAATGCTGCAAATCACCTGAGAAAAACTGTAACCCCTAACCCCTACCTACAACTCTGATCCTAACCCCTACCTACAATTCTGATCCGAACCCCTACCTACAACTCTGATCCTAACCCCTACCTACAACTCTGATCCTAACCCCTACCTACAATTCTGATCCGAACCCCTACCTACAACTCTGATCCGAACCCCTACCTACAACTCTGATCCGAACCCCTACCTACAACTCTGATCCTAACCCCTACCTACAACTCTGATCCGAACCCTTCCTACAACTCTGATCCGAACCCCTACCTACAACTCTGATCCTAACCCCTACCTACAACTCTGATCCGAACCCCTACCTACAACTCTGATCCTAACCCCTACCTACAACTCTGATCCTAACCCCTACCTACAACTCTGACCCTAACCCCTACCTACAACTCTGAGCCTAACCCCTACCTACAACTCTGACCCTAACCCCTACCTACAACTCTGATCCTAACCCCTACCTACAACTCTGATCCTAACCCTTCCTACAACTCTGACCCTAACCCCACCCACAACTCTGATCCTAACCCCTACCTACAACTCTGACCCTAACCCCTACCTACAACTCTGACCTTAACCCCTACCTACAACTCTGACCTTAACCCCTACCTACAACTCTGATCCTAACCACTACCTACAAATCTGACCTTAACCCCTACCTACAACTCTGATCCTAACTACCTACAACTCTGATCCTAACCCCACCTACAACTCTGATCCTAACCCCTACCTACAACTCTGACCTTAACCCCTACCTACAACTTTGATCCTAACCCCTACCTACAACTCTGTTCCTAACCCCTACCTACAACTCTGATCCTAACCCCTACCTACAACTCTGACCCTAACCCCACCCACAACTCTGACCCTAACCCCACCTACAACTCTGAGCCTAACCCCTACCTACAACTCTGACCCTAACCCCACCCACAACTCTGATCCTAACCCCTACCTACAACTCTGACCCTAACCCCTACCTACAACTCTGACCCTAACCCCTACCCACAACTCTGATCCTAACCCCTACACACAACTCTGACCCTAACCCCACCTACAACTCTGACACTAACCCCTACCCACAACTCTGATCCTAACCCCTACCTACAACTCTGATCCTAACCCCTACCTACAACTCTGATCCTAACCCCTACCACAACTCTGATCCTAACCCCTACCTACAACTCTGATCCTAACCCCACCTACAACTCTGATCCTAACCCCTACCTACAACTCTGTACCTAACCTCTACCCACAACTCTGACCCTAACCCCTACCTACAACTCTGATCCTAACCCCTACCTACAACTCTGTACCTAACCTCTACCCACAACTCTGACCCTAACCCCTACCCACAACTCTGATCCTAACCCCTACCTACAACTCTGATGATCCTGACCATAGTCTCACCCACAACTCTGACCCTAACCCCTACCTACAACTCTGATGATCCTGACCATAGTCCTGCCCATGATCCTGACAATAGTCCCGCCCACGATCC
The DNA here is from genome assembly GCF_014805685.1 of Silurus meridionalis. Classification (NCBI taxonomy): domain Eukaryota; kingdom Metazoa; phylum Chordata; class Actinopteri; order Siluriformes; family Siluridae; genus Silurus; species Silurus meridionalis. Next base: position 818,256 of record NC_060907.1, read on the forward strand.
TGACCCATAGCCCTGCCCACAATCCTGACCCTAACCCCTACCTACAACTCTGATGATCCTGACCATATTCTCGCCCACAAATCTGACCCTAACCCCTACCTACAACTCTGACTCTAGTTCCACCCATGATCCTGACCATAGTCCCACCCACGATCCTGACCATAGTCCCACCCACGATCCTGAGCATAGTCCCACCCATGATGATGACCCGTAGCTCCGCCCACGATCCTGACCATAGTCCTGCCCACAATCCTGACTCTTACAATACTCATCTTAACCCCACCCACAATCCTGATATTACCCCCACCCACAACAATGACATTAACCCCACCCACAACCCTTATCTTAACTCCACCCACAACCCTGACATTAACTCCACCCATAAACTCCACTCTGATTAATGGAATAAGCTGATTGGTGAAATGGTAACAGATGTTACAGTGTCTCATTTTTCTGTTCTGATCTTCATCACCTACTCATCTTCCTCAGTGCTGAAGAACCTGGTCTTACTGACAGATGAGTCTCATTTAAAGAAACTCATATCAGACATCAAACAGAAGACGGACAAACAGATAGCAGGTGTGTGTGTGTGTGTGTGTGTGTGTGTGTGTGTGTGTGTGTGAAAATATAATGCATATATTATAATGCATGATGATGCTGATGATGATTATGCTGGTGGTGGTGGTGGTGGTGGTGATGGAGGTGATGAAAATGTTGCTGGTGATGATTATGATTTTGGTAATGATGATGATGGTGATGATGAAGATGTTAATTATGATACTGGTGATAATGGTGATGGTGGTCATGATGATACTGATGATGGTGTTGATGATGATGGTGGTGGTGATGATGGTGATGATGGTAATGATGGTGGTGATGATGTGATGGAGATGGTAATGATGGTGATGGTGATGGTGATGATGATGATGATGGTGATGGTAAATTTGGAACAGACCTGCAGGAGGAAGTGAGGAAGAAGGAGGAGGAACTGAAGAAGAAGGTAACAGAGTCGGGAGAAGTCACCAAACTGAGTAAGTGACCTTCTTCAGTAACAACATGTGGGAATGTTCACCAAACCTCCACTTGCAGCTGCAGTAAACACATTTAGCATCTGTTCCTCCACTCAACATCAAATCAACTTTGTTCCATTTATTAATTGCAATCTTTCAGACAGAGATATCAGTGCTTTGAGAGAGGAAGTGAAGAACCTGATGAAACAAGTGAAAGACCTGGAGAACACTTCTGCAGCACAGATCAGAGGCAGGTCTTCTTTCATTGTCGTTTATTTTCCATAAAATGTGAAGGTGAGCTCAGGAAATGTACTTGTACAAAGTGAACTTGTGTGAATGTGTGAAACTGGACAGAACTGGAGAAGCAGCTAAACAAGAAGAAGCAGGAACTGGAGAACATGAACAACACTCTGAAGGACAAAAATGCAGAGTTAGCAGAGAAAGGTGAGAGAATGACCACCAGTGTTGTGCTAGTTAGTAACAAATAGTAACTAGTTACAGTTACTCGTTACTTCATTCAAAAAGTAACTCAGTTAATTAACAAAAATAAATAACAAAATAAGCTGAATAATAGATTCACAATCAAACACTAAAGTGGCTTCTGCTGTTGTGTTGAGCTCTTAAACATGTTCCTTTCACAGCTGAAGCATGAAAACTATCAAAAATGTAGCACAAAACACCGGGTTAGCGCATAGCTTCTAGCTTCTAGCTTCGTCGAGGCTTGGAGTTTCTGGAGGAGCTTCGACAGATTGGAGTTGCTGTTTATCGCAGTAGATATGAGCTTTGAACCAGAATGACACAGCTTACATTTGACTAAAAAGTTTTTGTTTTTAAACTCAACTAAAGTGAAATAATGAGCGTATTTCCACTTTGAGAAACTCGTCTTGCTCTCGCCTCGACTCGCCATTACTGCCGCACAGACCTGAATAAACAGAGACACGCCCACAGTGCGTCTTCTTCGTGTTTGCAGTGGTTCATCCACCAATCCTACAATGCGTCACTGCTGTAAACAGGTCAGACTGTAGTCTACACTTCACCCCAAATTCATTCATTTATAAAAGTAACGGGTAACGAACCATACGGTAACCGAGTTACTTTATTTAAAAAGTAACGCGTTAAATTATTAGTTACTTTTAAAATAACTGCGTTACAGTAACACGTTACTGCCCAACACTGATGACCACAATACCCTAACACTGTTATTACCTGATCTTTACTCCATCCTGATGAGGAATGCAGCGAGAAGATCTAATGAAACTGCACCTCACCTAGAGCAGATTTAAAGGCAGGAGAAGATGAGAGGATTACTGATGTGATGATGATGGAATTCTTCTAATCCATGATTAATATTTAATGTATTGTTGAATTAAATCTATTTGTTGTTAAAGTGTTGAAGATCACAGAGCTCATTGAGAATCTGAAACAGACTAAAGAGGAAGCCAACAGGAGGAACCAGGAGGCTGCAGAAAAGATAACAGGTGGTTTTCATACCTTCCATTCATCCATCTATCCATACATACATCCATACATACATCCATACATACATCCATACATACATACATCTGTCCACCTCACTACCTGATCATCCATCCATCCATCCATCCATCCATCCATCCATCCATCCATTCATTCATTCATCCCTCCATCCATCCATCCCTCCCTCTGTCTGTATACTGTGTATCCATCCATCTGTCTACCTAACTACATGATCACCCATTTATCCATCCATCCATCCATCCATCCATCCATCCATCCATCCATCCATCAGGATCAGGATGATCATCCATCCATCCATCCATCCATCCATCCATCCATCCATCCATCCATCCATCCATTTCTAAATATTTCTTCTCCACCTCTTATATTCATTTCTCTCTGATGTATCTGAGCTCCTTCTCTGAGTAATTTGTAATAAATCTGATGAATGTAGATGTTTGTATTGATCATTAAATCCTGTGTGAGGTTAAAACCCAGAGCATGTGATCTGTAAAGAAAATGATTTTAGATTTGATTAGGATTATTTCTCTTGCAGATCTCGAAACAAAGCTGCAGAAGGAAGAGGCAGAAGCTAAAAGTAAGATCAATCCATCACTTTCCTTCAAAACCCTTTTATCCCTTTCACTGAGCGGCTGGGTTCCGAATCAGATCCCTCAGTTCTGATCACATGATCAGGGGACAGAACTGTTCCGCACCGTATAATATGCTAACCGCTAACTAGCGCTCAGTCTATTGACCAAGATGATGGAGGTTCAGTGATCACAGGTGAAACGTGATGTTTGATGTTTGCAGGACTGCAGGAGGCACTGAAGCGGGCGACAGAGTGTATTGACCTCAAGAATTCTTACAACCGTGAGGCAACACACACACACACACACACACACACACACACACACACACTTCTGCAGGTTCTATTTCAGTTACTTTTTTTAAACCTGTGTGTGTGTGTGTGTGTTACAGAACTGAAGGCTGATTTTGATAAAACAGTACTGAAGCTGAATGATACACTCATTAATCAAGGCGAGTGAACTCTCCATCAACACTACAGTTTATTATAAAATCATATTTTCTGTTTATCATTTCCCTCTTTCTTTATTTCTCAGTGTTCACAATCCAGTCTCTAAACCAGGACATAAAGAACCTAGAAGATAAAATCAGCTCTTCAGGAGGAAACGTTGATGGTGTGTGTGATGTCACACTGCAAACATTTGCTTTTTTTAACATCTGTTTTCTTTCTGTTTCACTTCATAACATTCCATGACCTCCAGAATAGACTACTGTAATGCATTACTAGGTGGATGTCCTGCATCATTAATAAACAAGCTTCAGTTAGTTCAGAATGCAGCAGTCAGAGTTCTCACAAGGTGGAGAAAATATCACCATATAACCCCAATCTTCTCATCCCTACACTGGCTTCCTGTTAAGATTCAAATCCACTACAAACTACTGCTAAACACTAAATGGTGTATCTCCATGTATCTCTCCAGTCTTCTAACACGCTACAATCCATCACGCTCCCTGAGATCTCAAAACTCTGGGCTTCTAGTAGTTCCTAGAATAGCAAAGTCCACTAAAGGTGGTAGAACATTCTCACATTTAGCTCCTAAACTCTGGAATAGTCTTCCTGACAGTGTTTGGGGCTCAGACACACTCTCCCAGTTTAAGTGCAGATTAAAGACGTATCTCACTATTTGGATTCCACTTCTTGAAGATTTCTGACATTGGACTTTGAGGATAAACAACCTTTTAATCGCTACTTAAAATATTCCATATCTGCTGTTTCTCCATCATTGAACATTTAAAGGCTCTGACATGGAGGGACCAGTGTTGGATCAAGCTGCTCAGTAGCTCCTGGTTCCACAACATCATCTGACTGTAGAAAGATCATCAGTCATAATCACACACTCCAGTGCTCATGTTAGTTCTCTCTCTCC